>NC_133520.1:7500-295000 GCF_049354715.1 Callithrix jacchus
AAGGGTATTCAAATAGGAAAGGTGGAAGCCAAATTGTCTCTATTTGCAGACGACATGATAGTATACCTAGAAGACCCCATTGCCTCAGCCCAAAAACTCCTGAAACGGATAAACAACTTCAGCAAAGTCTCAGGATATAAAATCAATGTGCAAAAATCACAAGCATTCGTCTACACCGATAACAGACTTAAAGAAATCCAAATCAAGAGCGAACTGCCATTCACAATTGCTACAAAAAGAATAAAATACCTTGGAATACAACTCACAAGGAACGTAAGGGACCTCTTCAAGGAGAACTACAAACCACTGCTCAACGAAATCAGAGAGGACACAAACAGATGGAGAAACATTCCATGTTCATGGTTAGGAAGAATTAATATCGTGAAAATGGCTATACTGCCCAAAGTAATTTACAGAATCAATGCTATCCCCATCAAGCTACCATTGTCTTTCTTCACAGAACTGGAAAAAACCACCATGAACTTCATATGGAACCAAAAGAGAGCCCGCATAGCCAAGTCAATTCTAAGCAAAAAGAACACAGCGGGGGGCATCACACTACCGGATTTCAAACTATACTACAAGGCTACAGTAATCAAAACAGCATGGTACTGGTACCAAAACAGAGATATAGACCAATGGAACAAAACAGAGGCACCGGAGGCAACACAACATACATACAACTATACAATCTTTGATAAACCTGACAAAAACAAGCAATGGGGCAAGGATTCCATGTTTAACAAATGGTGTTGGGAAAACTGGCTAGCCATGTGCAGAAAGCAGAAACTGGACCCCTTCCTGACACCTTACACTAAAATTAACTCCAGATGGATTAAAGACTTAAACATAAGACCTGGCACCATAAAAACCCTAGAAGGAAATCTAGGCAAAACTATCCAGGACATAGGAGTAGGCAAGGACTTCATGAACAAAACACCAAGAGCATTGGCAACAAAAGCCAAAATAGACAAATGGGACCTAATGAAACTGCACAGCTTCTGCACGGCAAAAGAAACAGTCACTAGAGTGGATCGGCAACCAACAGAATGGGAAAAAATTTTCGCAGTCTACCCATCTGACAAAGGGCTGATATCCAGAATTTACAAACAACTCAAGCAGATTTACAGGAAAAAAACAAACAAGCCCATTCAAAAGTGGGCAGAGGATGTGAACAGATACTTTACGAAAGAAGACATATATGAGGCCAACAATCATATGAAAAAATGCTCATCGTCACTGGTCATCAGAGAGATGCAAATCAAAACCACATTGAGATACCATCTCACGCCAGTTAGAATGGTGATCATTAAAAAATCTGGAGACAACAGATGCTGGAGAGGATGTGGAGAAAAAGGAACACTTTTACACTGTTGGTGGGAGTGTAAATTAGTTCAACCATTGTGGAAGACGGTGTGGCGATTCCTCAAGGCCTTAGAAATAGAAATTCCATTTGACCCAGCAATCCCATTACTGGGTATATATCCAAAAGACTATAAATCGTTCTACTATAAGGACACATGTACACGAATGTTCAATGCAGCACTGTTTACAATAGCAAAGACCTGGAATCAACCCAAATGCCCATTGATAATAGACTGGATTGGAAAAATGTGGCACATATACACCATGGAATATTATGCAGCAATCAGAAATGATGAGTTCGTGTCGCTCGTAGGGACATGGATGAATCTGGAGAACATCATCCTCAGCAAACTGACACAAGAACAGAAAATGAAACACCACATATTCTCACTCATAGGTGGGTGATGAAAAATGAGAACACATGGACACAGAAAGGGGAGTACTAAACACTGGGGTCTATTGGGGGAAAAGGGGAGGGCCGGTGGGAGGGGGAGGTGGGGAGGGATAGCCTGGGGAGAAATGCCAAATGTGGGTGAAGGGGAGAAGAAAAGCAAAGCACACTGCCATGTGTGTACGTACGCAACTGTCTTGCATGCTCTGCTCATGTACCCCAAAACCTATAATCCAATAAAAAATTAAAAAAAAAAAAAAAAAAGAAGCTTGAAAAGGCCTCAAAGCTAACATGAAACTCAGCCTGTCAGGTACGGTGGCTAGCAGGAACCTGTCATTTAGGCGCTTCGAAGACCAAGGCAAAATATTTCGAGTATGCGTTTTCGAGACCCGCCCGACCTACATGGAAATTTCCGTCTTCAGAACAAGAACAAAACTTGGGTCAGGCTTTGCGCATCACACCTGTAATCCCATGAAAGTGGAATATCGAGCCGGGTGGAGAGTGAGATCACAAATTCGAGACAGGCCTCGACTGACACAGCACTACCTGCTTGCTATAAACAACATAAAAACCGAGAGAAATAAAAAAGCTGACCCGGACACAGCATGTGCTCGCTTCGGCAGCACATACACTGAAATTAGGACTCTACATAGAAGCCCGAAAAAACCTCAGCGCTAACATAAAACTCGGCCTGCTAGGTACGGTGGCTCACAGGAACCTGTCATTTAGGCGCTTCGAAGACCAACGCAAAAAAATTATCCAGGATGCGTGTTCGAGACCCTCACATACCAACATGGGAAATTTTCGTCTTCAAAACAAAAAGAAAAGTTGAGTTAGGCTCGGAACATCACACCTGTAATCCCATGGCTGTGGAATGTCGAGCCGGGCGGACAGTGAGATCACAAATTCAACAATGGCCTCGACCAACACAGCGCTACTTGCTTGCTATAAAATACAAAAAAACAGAAAAATAAAAAAGCTGAGCAGGGAAGGCATGTGCTCGCTTTGGCCGCACGTACACTGAAATTGGGACTCTACATAGAAGCCCGAAAATGCCTCAGTGCTAACATGCTGTTACTACATAATTGGAATTCTACACTTAGCAATCGTTACACACAATGGTAAGTGTACACTTCACAATCGTTACCACACAATGGGAACTGTACACTTCATAACGGTTACACACAATGGGAACTGTACGCTTCACAATGGTTACCACACAATGGTAACTGTACACTTCACAATGGTTACCACACAATGGTAACTGCACACTTCACAGCAATTACCACACAATGGTAACTGTACACTTTACAATGGTTACCACACAATAGAAACTGTACACTTCGCAATGGTTACCACACTATGGAAACTGTACACTTCACAATTGTTACCACACAATTTTAACTGTACACTTCACAATGGTTGCCACACAATGAAAACTGAACACTTTAGAATGGTAACACACAATGGTGACTGTACACTTCAAAATGGTTACCACACAATGGGATCTCTATACTTCACAATGGTTACCACAAAATGGAAACTGTACATTTAACAGCAGTTATCACAAAATGGGAACTGTACACTTCACAATGGTTACCACACAACGAAAACTGAGCACTTCACAATGGTGACAACACAGTGGAAAATTTTCACTTCACAATGGTTACCACACAATGGGAACTGTACACTTAACAGTGGATACCACACAATGGTAACTCTACACTTCACAATGGTAACAACGAAATGGTAGCTGTACACTTCGCAAAGGTTACACACAATAAGAATCATGCAATTCACAGTAATTACCAGACAATGGAAACACTACACTTCACAATAATTACCAAACAAGGGAAACTGTACACTTCACAATTGTTACACATAATGGGAACTGTACACCTCACAGCGGTTATCACACAATGGTAACTGTAACCTTCACAATGGTTAACACCCAATGGAAACTGTACACTTCACAGCAGTTACCACACAATGGAAACTAAACACTTCACAGTGCTTACACAATGGAAACTGCACACTTCACAATGGTTACCACACAATGCTAACTGTACACTTCGCAATGGTTACACAGAATGGGAACTGTACACTTGACAGCAGTTACCACACAATGGTAGCTGTACACTTCACAACTGTTATACACAATAATAACTGTACACTTTACAATGGTTACCACACAATGGTAACTGTACACTTAACAGCGGTTACCACACAATGCTAACTCTACACTTCGCAATCGTTACCACAGAATGGTAACTGTACACGTCGCAGTGGTTACCAGACAATGGAAACTTTACACTTCACAGTGGTTACCATACAATGGGAAATGTACACTTCACAATGGTTGCCACAGAATAACAACTGTACACTTCACAATAATTACCACAGAATGGGAACTGAACACATCACAATGATTACACACAATGGTAACTGTACACTTCACAGAGGTTACTAGACAATGGTGACTGTACACTTCACAAGAATTACCACCCAGTGAAAACTGTACACTTCACCACGGTTCCCACACAATGAAAAAGGTACACTTAACAACGGTTCCTACACAATGGGAACTGTACATTTCGCAATGGTTACAAACAATGGGAACTGTACACTTCACAATTTTTGCCACACAGTGGAAACTGTACACTTTCCAATGGTTTCACAAAATGAGAACTGTACACCTCACAATTGTTACCACAAAATGGAAACTCTACACTTCACAATTGTTACCACACAATGAGAACTGTACAATTGTCAATGGTTTAAAAAAATAAGAACTGTACACTTCACAATGGTTACCACAAAATGGGAACTGTACACTTCACATTGGTTACCAAACAATTGGAACTAAGTCTTCAAAATGGTTACACACAATGGTAATTATATATTTCCCAATAATTAAACACAATGCTAACTGTACACTTCAAAATTGTTGCCACACAATTGGAACTGTAGACTTCACAATGGTTAGGACACAATGGTAACTCTACACTTCACAATGGTTACCACACAATGGTACTTGTGCACTGCGCAATGCTTACCAAACAATAAAAACTGTACACTTCACAATGATTACCAAACAATGGAAACTGTACACTTCGCACTGGTTGCCACACAATGGAGCTGTACACTTCACAGCAGTTACCAAAAAATGGGAACTGTACACTTCACAATGGTGACACACAATGGAAACTGTACACTTCACAATGGTTACCACACAATGGGATCTGTACATGTCACAATGGTTACCACACAATGAGAAATGTACACTTCACAATGGTTACACACAATGATAAATGCACATTTCACAATAGTTACCACACAATGGAACCTGTACACTTCACAATGGTTACCACACAATGGAAACTGTACATTTCACAATGGTTACCCAAAATGGTAACTGTACATTTCACAGCGGTTACCACACAATTTGAACTGTACACTTCACAATGATTACCACACAATGGGAACTGTACATTTCACAATGGTTACACACAATGGGAACTATACACTTCACAGCAATTTCCACACAAAGGGAACTGTACACTTCTCAATGGTTACCACACAATGGAAACTGTACACTTGCCAATTGTTCCCACACAATGGGAACTTCACACTTCAAAATGGCTACCACACAATGGAAACTGTACCCTTCACTATGGTTTCCAAACAATGGGAACTTTACACTTCGCAATGGTTCCCACACAATGAGAACTGTACACTTCACAATGGTTAGACACAATGGTAACTCTACACTTCACAGCAGTTACCACACAATGAGAACTTAACACTTCACAATGGTTACCACACAATGAAAACTGTACACTTCACAATGGTTCTTACAAAATGGGAACTGTGCACTTCACAATGGTTACACACAATGATAATTGCACACTTCACAATAGTTACCAAACAATCGGAACTGTACACTTCACAATGGTTCCCAAACAATGGGAACTGGACACTTCACAAAGGTTACCACACAATGGGAACTGGACACTTCACAATGGTTTCCAAAACATGGTAACTCTACACTTCACAATGGTTACCACACGATGGAAACTGTACAGTTCACAATGGTCACCAGATGATGGTACCTGTACACTTCACAATGGTTACTACAGAATGGAAACTTTACACTTGACAATGGTTACCACATAATGGTAACTGTACACTTCACAATGGTTACTACACAATAAGAACAGTACAATTTTTAATGATTAAACCCAATAAGAACTGTACACTTTACAATGGTTACAACACAATGGTTATGGTACACTTCACAGCAGTTACCACACAATTGAAACTGTACACTTCACAATGGTTACCACAAAATTGGAGCTGTACACTTCACAATGGGTTCCACACAATGGTAACTCTACACTTCACAGTGGTTACACGCAATGGGAACTGTACGCTTCACAGCAGTTACCACACAATCGGAACTGTATGCTACACCATGGATATCACACAATGGTAACTATACACTTCACAATGGTTACACACTATGGGAACTGAACAGTTCACAATGGTTCACATACAATGGAAACTGTAAACTTCACAGCCATTACCATGCATTGGTAACTGTACACATCACAGTTGTTACACACAAGGGGAATGGTACACTTCAGAATGGTTACAACCCAATGGAAACTGTACACTTCACAATGGATAAACACAATGGGAACTGTACACTTCACAATGGTTAGACACAATGGTAACTCTACACTTCACAGCGGTCACCACACAATGGTAACTGTACACTTCACAGCGGTTACCACATAGTCGAAACTGTTCAGTTCACAATGGTTACACACAATAATAACTGTACACTTCACAATGGTTACACACAATTGGAACTGTACAATTCAAAATGTTTACCAAACAATGGAAACTGTACACTTTACAATGGTTACCACAAAATGAAAACTGTACACTTCACTATGGTTACCACCCAGTGGCAACTGTACACTTCACAGTGGTTACCACACAGTGGTAAATATATACTTAAATTGTTACGAAACAATGGGAACTGTACACTTCACAATGGTTACCACACAATGGGAAACATACACTTCACAATGATTACCACAAAATAAAAACTTTACACTTCACAATTGTAACCAAACAATGGAAACTGTACACTTCACAATGCTTACACACAATGGGAACTGTACACTTAACAATGCTTACACACAATGGGAACTGTACACTTCACAATGGTTACACACAATGGTAACTGTGCACTTCACAATGGTTACCACACAATGGAAACTGTACACTTCACAGCGGTTACCACTCAATGGTAACTGAACACTTCTCAATGGTTACTGCAAAATTGTAACTATACACTTCGCAGTGCTTATCACAGAATGGGAACTGTACATTTCAAAATGATTACACACAATTTGAACTTTACATTTCACAATGGTTCCCACACAATGGGAACTGTACACTTCACAGCAGTTACCACACAATGAGAACTGTACACTTCACAATGGTTACCACACAATCTTACCTGTACAGTAATCAATAATTTCACACAATAAAAAATGTACTCTTCACAATACTTACCACAAAATGGAAACTACATTTCACAGTTGTTACAACACAATAATATCTGTACACCTCACAATGGTTACACACAATGGAAACTGTACACTTCACAATGGTTACACACAATGGGAACTGTACACTTTACAGCTGTTACCATACAATGGGAACAGTACCCTTGGCAGTGGTTACCACACAATGGGAACTGTACACTTCGCAGCGGTTATCACAAAATGGGAACTGTACACTTCACAATGGTAACCACACAATGGGAACTGTACCTTCACAATGGTTAAGACATAATGGTAACTGTACACTTAGCAATGGTTACACACAATGGTAACTATATATTTCGTAATTGTTACACACAATGGTAATTGTACACTTCACAATGGTTACCACACAATGGTAATTGCACACTTTACAATAATTACCACACAATGGGAACTGTACACTTCACAATAATTACCACACGATGGTAACTGTACACTTCACAATTGTTACTACACAATGGGAATTTTACACTTGACACTGGTTACCACAAAATGGTAACTGTACACTTCACAATGGTTACCACACAATAAGAAATGTACACTTGACAATAGCTACCACAAAATGGAAACTGTACCCTTCACAATGGTTACCACACAATGGAAACTGTACACTTCAAAATGGTTACACACAATGGGAACTGTACCCTTCACAGCGGTTACCACACAATGGTAACTGTACACTTCACAATGGTCACACACAATAAGATCTGTACACTAAACAATGGTTACCACACAATGGGAACTGTACCCTTCACAATGGTTACCACAAAACAGAAACTGCACACTTCAAAATAGTTCCCACACACTTGGAACTGTACACTTCTCAATGGATACACACAATTTTTACCCTACACTTCACAGTGGTTACCAAACAATGGTAACTCTTCACTTCACAATTGTTAACACATAATGGAAACTGTGCACTTCACAATGGGTACACACAATAGAAATTATACACTTCACAATGATTACCACACAATGAGAACTGTAAACTTCTCCATGGTTACACACAATGGGAACTGTACACTTCACAATCTTTACCACAAAATGGTAACTGTACACTTCACAGCGGTTACCACACAATGATAACTGTACACTTCACAATGATTACCACACAATGGGATCTGTATACTTCACATTGCTTACCACACAATGGGAACTGTACACTTCACAATGGTTACCACACAATGGGAACTGAGCACTTCACAAGGTTTACCACACAATGGGAACTGTACACTTCGCAATGGTTACAACAGAATGGGAACTGTGCACTTCGCAATGGTTTTCACACCATGGAAACTCTACACTTCACAGCGGTTACCACACAGTTGTAACTGTAGACTTCACAGCGGTTACCACACAATGGGAACTGTACATTTAAATATGGTTGAACACAATGGAAACTGGACACGTCTCAATGGTAACCACACAATGAAATCTGTACACATCACAAAGGTTACACACAATGGGAACTGTACACTTCACAATTGTTACCACACAATCGGAACTGTGCACTTTACAATGGTTCCCAAACAATGGTAACTGTACACTTTAAAATGGTTACCACTCAATGGGAACTGTACACTTAACAATTGTTATGACACACTGGTAACTGTACACTTCACAATGGTTACCACACAATGGGAACTGTAATCTTTCCCATGGTTACCCACAATGGGAACTGTACACTTCACAATGGTTACTGCACAATGGTAACTGTACACTTCAAAATGCTAACCACACAATTTTAATTGTACACTTCACAGCGGTAACCACACAATGGTAACTGTACACATCATAGTGATTACAACACAATGGAAACTGCACACTTCACAATGGTTACACACAGTGATAACTGTACACTTCACAGTGGTTACCACACAATTGTAACTCTACATTTTTCAATGGTTAAACACAATAAGAACAGTACACTTTACAATGGTTACCACACAGAGGTAACCGTACAATTCACAGCGGTTACCACACAATGAGAACTGTACACTTCCCAATAATTACACACAATGGGAACTGTACACTTCACAATGGTTACCACACAATGTTAACTGTACACTTCACAATGGTAACCACACAACGGTAACTGTACACTTCACAATGGTTACCACAAAATAAGAACTTTAGACGTAACACTGGTTACCACACAATAGGAACGGTACCCTTTACAATGGGTACCACACAATTGGAACTGTACACTTCACCATGGTTACACACAATGGAAACTGTACACTTAACAGTGGTTACCACACAATGGTAATCGTACACTTCACAATTGTTTTCACACAATGAGAACTGTACACTTCACGGTAGTTACACACAATAGTAATTGTACACTTCACAGTGGTTACCGCACAATGGTAACTCTACACTTCACAATGGTCACCACACAATGGAATCTGTGCATTCACAATTGTTACACACAATGGATACTGTACACTTCACAGCAGTCACTACAAAATTGGAACTGTGCACTTCACAATGGTTACCACAAAGTGGTAACCGTTCACTTCTCAATGATTACCAAACAATAAGAACTGTACACGAAACAATGGTTACCACACAATGGGAACTGTACACGTCCCAATGGTAACCACATAATGGTAACTGTACACTTAACAATGGTTCCCACACAGTAAGAACTGTACACGTAACAATGGTTACCACACAATGGGAACTGTACCCTTTACAACGGTAACCACACAATGGGAACTGTACACTTCACAATGGTTACCACAGAATGGGAACTGTACACTTCACAATGGTTACCACACAATGGTAACTGCGCACTTAACAGCGGTTACCACACAACAGTAACTGTACACTTCACAATGGTTACCACACAATGGGAACTGTACACTTCGCAATGGATGCACAAAATGGTAACTATATATTTCGTAATGGATACACACAATGGTCACTATGCACTCCACAATTGTTTCCACACAATGGGAAGTGTACACATCACAATGGTTACCAGACGATAAAAACTGTACACTTCACAATTTTTACTACACAATGAATATTTTACACTTGACAATGGTTACCATACAATGGTAACTGTACCGTTCACAATGGTTACCACACAATAAGAACTGTACACTTAACAATGTTTACCACACAATGGAAACTGTACCCTTCACAATGGTTGCCACACAATGGGAAATATACACTTCACAATGGTTACACACAATGGGAACTGTACACTTCACAGCGGTTACCACACAATGGTAACTGTACACTTCACAATGGTTACAACAAAATAAAAACTGTACACTTCAAAATGGTTACACACAATGAGATTTGTACACTTCACAATGGTTACCACAAAATGGAAACTGTACCCTTCACAATACTTATTACATAATGGGAAATGTACACTTAACAATGTTTACCATACAATGAAAACTGTACACTTCACAATAGTTCCCACACAATGGGAACTGTACACTTCAAAATGGTTATACACAATGGTAACTGTACACTTCAAAGCGGTTACCACACAATAATAAATGTGCACTTCACAGTGGTTACCAAACTATCAGAGCTGTACACTTCATAATGGTTACACACAATGGGAACTGTACACTTCAAAATGGTTTCACACAATGAAAACTGTACAGTTCACAATGCTTACCACCCAATGGTAACAGTACATTTCACAATGGTTACCATACAATGGTAACTGTACACTTCACAATGGTTACCACACAGTTGGAACTGTACATATCACAGTGCTTACCACACAATGGGATCTATACATTTCACAATGGTTACACACAATAGTAACTGTACACTTCGCAATGGTTACCACACAATGATAACTGTACACTTCACAATGGTTACTCACAATGGAAACTAAGCGTCAGAGCGGTTTCCACCTAATGGAAACTGTACAATTCACAATGGTTACACACAAAGGTAACTGTAGACTTAAAATAATTACCACTCAATAATAACTGTACACTTCACTGTGGTTACCACACAATTGTAACTGTACACTTCACAATGGTTACCACACAATGGGAACTGTACCCGTCACAATGGTTACCTCACAATGGGAACTATACAATTGGCAGCTGTTACCACAGAATGATAACTGTACACTTCACAATGATTACCACAAAATGGTAACTGTACACTTCACAATGGTTACCACACAATGGAAAGTGTACACTTCACTGAGGTTACCACACAATAATAAAAAAACACTTCACAATGGTTACACACAATAGTAACTGTATACTTCGCAGCAATTATCACATAATGGTAACTGTACACTTCAAAATGGTTACAAACAATGGAAACTCTACACTTCACAATGGTTACCGTAAAATGGTAACTGTACAGTTCACAATGGTTACACACAATGTGAACTGTACACTTCACAATTGTTACCACACTGTGGTAACTGTACACTTCACAAGAATTATCACACAATGGTAACTGTACACTTCATAATGGTTACACACAATGGGAACTGTACATTTCAAAATGGTTACACACAATAAAAACAGTACAATTCAAAATGGTTACCACACAATGGTAGCTTTACACTTTACAATGGTTACACACTATGGAAATTGTACACTTTATAGCAGTTACCACACAATGGGAAATGTACACTTCGCAGCAGTTACCACACAATCGGGACTCTACACTTCGCATTGGTTACCACACAATAAAAACTGTACACTTCACAATGGTTACCACACAATGGGAACTGTACACTTCATAATGGTCACCACAGGATGGTAACTGTACACTTCACAATGGTTACACACAATGGTAACTATATATTTCATAATGGTTACACACAATGGTAAATGTACACTTCACAATGGTTGCCACACAATGGGAACTGTCGATTTCACAATGGTTACAACACTATGAGAACTGTACACTTCACTATGGTTGCAACACAATCGCAACTGTAAACTTCACAATGGTTACACACCATGGTAACTTTACACTTTACAATGGCTACACACAATGATAACTACAGTTCACAATGGTTACCACACAATGGTAACTGTACACTTCACAGTGGTTACCACAAAATGGTAACTGTACACTTAATAATTATTAACAAACAATGGTAACTGTACACTTCACAATGGTTACCACAAAATGGGAAGTGTACACTTTACAGCAGTTTCAACACAATGGAAACAGTACACTTCGCAGCGGTTAACACAGAATGGGAACTGTACACTTCGCAGCAGTTACCACACAAGGGAAACTTTATGCTTCACAATGGTTACCACACAATGAAAACTGTACCCTTCACAATGGTTACCACACAATGGTAACTGTACACTTCGCAATGGTTACACAAAATGGTAACTATATATTTCATAATGGTTACACACAATGCTAATTGTACACGTCACAATGGTTACCACATAATAAAAACTGTACCCTCCACAATGGTTAACACACAATGGGGACTGTACACCTCACAGCAATTACCACACAATAAAAACAGTACACTTCACAATGGTATCACACAATGGGAACTGTACACTTCACAGTGGTTAACAAACAATGCAAACTGTACACTTCACAATGGTTACCACACAATAGAAACTGTACTTTTCACAATGGTTACATACAGTGAAAACTGTACACTTCACAGCAATTACCACACAATGGTAAATATACACTTCACTTTGGTTACCACACAATGAAAACTGTACACATCACAATGGTTACACAAAATGGAAATGGTACACTTCACAATGGTTGCCACACAATGGGAAATGTAAACTTCACATCAGTTGCCACACAATGGTAACTGTACACTTCACAATTTTTCCCACGCAATGGAAAATGTACACTTCACAATGATTACCACATAATGGGAACGGTCCACTTCACAGCAGTTACCCCACCATGGGAACTGTACACTTCACAATGCGTACCACACTGTGGTAACTGTACACTTTACAATGGTTACCACACAATGGGAACTCTACACTTAACAATGATTAAGACACAATGAAAACTGTACATTTCACAATGGTTCCTACCCAATGGGAACTGTACACTTCACAATGGTTACACACAATGGGTACTGTACACTTCACAATGGTTATGACACAATGAAGTCTGTACACTTCGCAATGGTTAAACACAATAAGAACTGTACACTTTACAATGGTTACAACACAATAGTAATTCTACACTTCACAGCGGTTACCACACAATGGTAACTGTACACTTCACAATGGTTACCACACAATTGGAACTGTACACATCACAATGGTTACAAAAAATGAAAACTGTTCACTTCAAAATGTTTACCACACAATGGGAATTGTACACTTCACAATGGTTACCATACAATAGAAACTGTACACTTCATCACAGTTACTACACAATTGGAACTGTGCACTTCACAATGGTTACCACACAGTGGTAACTGTACACTTCACAATGGTTACCACAAATGGGAACTGTACACTTAAATATGGTTACCACACAAGGAAAACTGTACACTTCACAATGGTTCCCGAACAATGGGAACTGTACACTCCACTATGGTTACCACACAATGGTTACTATACACTTCAGAATGGTTACCATACAATGGGAACTATATACTTCACAATGGTTGCCACACAATGGTAACTGTACACTTCACAATGGTTACCACACAATGGTAACTGTACACTTCACAATGGTTACCACACAATAATAACTGTACACTTCACAATGGTTACCATACACTGGGAACTGTTCACTTCACTACGGTAACCACACAATATTTACTGTACACTTCACAGCGGTTACCAGACAATGGTGACTGTGCACTTCACAATGGTTACCACACAATGGAAACTGTACACTTCACAATGGTTACACAAAATAGGAACTGTACACTTCACAATGGTAACCACACAATGGTAACTCTACACTTCCGAATGGTAACCAGATAATGGAAACTGTGTTCTTCACAACGGTTACCCACATTTGGAACAGTAAACTTCACAATGGTTACCACACAATGGGAACTATAATCTTTCAAATAATTACACACAATGGGAACTGTACACTTCATAATGGTTACCACGCAATGGTAACTCGACACTTCACAATGGTTATGCTCAATGGAAACTGCACTTCACAATGGTTACCACACAATGGGAACTGTACACTTTACAATGGTTACCAAATAATGGGACCTGTACACTTCTAAATTGTTACCACACAATAAGAACTGTACACTTCACAATGGTTTCACACAATAAAAATTGTACACTTCAGAGCAGTTACCACACAATGGTAACTGTACACCTCACAATGGTTACCACACAATGAAAACTGTACACGTCACAATGGTTACATCAGTGGGAACTGCACACTTCAATATTGTTACCACACAATTAAAACTGTACACTTCACAATGGTTCCCTCACAATGGGAACTGTACACATCAAAATGGTTGTTACACAATGGGAACTGCACACTTCACAGCAGTTACCACAAAATCGTAACTGTACACTTCACAATGGTTACAACACAATAAGAAGTGTAAACTTTACAATGGCTACACACAATGGGAGCTATACACTTTACAACAGTTACAACACCATGGGAAATGTACACTTAACAATGGTTACCACACAATGAGAATTTTACACTTCACAATGGTTTCCACACAATGGGAACTGTACACATCACAGCGGTTACCACACAATGGTAACTGTACACTTCAAAATGGTTATTACACAGTGGGAACTGTACACTTCACAATGGTAACACACAATGGGAACTGTACACTTCTAAATGGTTATCACACAATATAAACTGTACACTTCCCAATGGTTAAACACAATAAGAACTGTACACATTACAGTGGTTACCCCACAGTGGTAACTATACACTTCACAGCGGTTAACACACAATGGTTACTGTACACTTCACAGTGGTTATCACACAATGGGAACTGTACACTTCACAATGGTTACATACAATGCGAACAGTACACTTCCCAATGGTTACACATAATATGAACTGGACACTTCACAATTGTTACCACCAAATTGTAACTGTACACTTCAGGATGGTTACGCACAATGGGAACTGTACACTTCACAATGTTTACCAAACAATGAAAACTGTACACTTCACAGTGGTCATGACACAATGATAACTCTACACTTCACGATGTTTACCAAAAAATGGTAACTGTGCACTTAACAATGGTTACACACATTGGGAACTGTAAACTTTACAATGGTTTCCACGCAATGGGAACTGTAATATTTCCCATGGTTACACACAATGGGACCTCTACACTTCACAATGGTTACCACACAATGGGAACTGTAATCTTTCTTCTAGTTGCACACAATCGGAACTGTACACTTAACAATGGTTACCACACAATGGTAACTGTACACTTCACAATAGTTACCACACAATAAAAACTGTACTAATAACAATGGTAACGACACAATGGGAATGGTACATTTCACAGTGGCTTTGCACAATGGAAACTCTACACTTCACAGCGATTACCACAAAATAAAAACAGTACACTTTAAAATAGTTACACATAATGGGAACTGTACACTTCACAATGGTTACAACACACTGAGAACTCTACACTTCTTAATGGTTACACACAATGTGAACAGTACGCTTCACAATGGTTACCACACAATTGGAATTGTACACTTTACAATGGTTACCACACAATTGGAACTGTAGTCCTCACAATGGTTACACACATTGGTAACTGTACACTACACAATGGTTACACACAATGGAAATTGTACACTTCACAATGGTTACCACACAATGGTAACTGTGCACTTTTCAATAGTTACATACAATGTGAACTGTACACTTCACAATGGTTACCACACAATAGAAACTGCACACTTCAAAATGGTTACCACACAATAATAACTGTACACTTCACAATGGTTCCAAAACAATGGGAACTTTACACTTCACAATTTTTCCCATACAATGAAAAGTGTACACTTCACAATGGTTACACACAATGGAAATTCTACACTTCACAATAGTTCCCACACAATGGAAACTGTACACTTCACAGCAGTTACCACAGCATTGGAACTGTACATTTCACAATGGTTACCACAGAGTGGTAACTGTACACTTCCCAATGGTTACCACACAATGGGAACTATACACTTCAAAATGATTACCACACAATGGGAACTGTACACTTCACAATGGTTTCCACAGAATGGGAACTGTACACTTCACAATGGTTACCACACAATGAAAACTGTACATGTCACAATGGTTACACAAAATGGGAACTGTACACTTCACAATGGTTACCACAAAATGGGAACTTCACACTTCACAATGTTAACACACAATGGTAACTGTACACTTCACAATGGTTACCACACAATAGGAACTGTACACTTTACAATGGTTACTACAAAACGGGAACTGTACACTTCACAATTATTATTACAAATGGGAACTGTATTCTTCACAATGGTTACCACACAATTGGATCTGTACTCTTAACAATGGTAACCAATCAATGGGAATGGTACATTTCACAATGGTTTCACACAATGGGAACTGTACACTTCACAGCGATTACCACACAATGGGAACTCTACACTTCAAAATGGTTACACACAATGGAACTGTACACTTCACAATGGTTACCACAAAATGAAATTTGTAAACTTCAGAAATGTTACACATAATGGGAACTGTACCCTTAACAATGATTAACACACAATGGTAACTGTACACTTCATAATGGTTACCACACAATTGAACTGTACACTTCACAGAAGTTACCACACAATGATAACTGTACACTTCACAATGATTACAACACAATGGACACTGTACATTTCAATATGGTTACACACAATGGGAACTGTACACTTCACAATTGTTACCACACAATCGGAACTGTACATTTTCCAATGGTTAAACACAATAATAACTATACACTTCACAATGGTTACCACACAATGAGAACTGTTCACTTCACTATGGTTACCACACAATGGTAACTGTACACTTCACAATGTTTTCCACATAATGGGAACTGTACACTTCACAATAATTACTACAACATTGTAACTGTACACTTCACTATGGTTAACACAAAATGGGAAATCTACCCTTCACAATGGTTACCACACAATAAGCAATGTACACATTACAATGGTTCCACACAATAAAAACTGAACACTTCACAATGGTTCCCATACAATGGGAACTGTACACTTCACAATAGTTCCCACAAAATTGGAAATATACAGTTCTCAATGGTTACACACAATATTAACGGGATACTTTACTATGGTTCCAACAAAATGGGAACTCTACCCTTCACAATGTTTACACACAATATGAACTGAACACTTTACAATGGTTACCACAAAATGGTAACTGTACACTTCACAATCGTGTCCACAAAATGGTAACTTTACACTTTACAATGTTTACCACATAATGGGAACTGTAAACTTCACAATGGTTACCAGATGATGGTAACTGTACACTTTACAATGATTACCAGAAGATAATAACTGTACACTTCACAATCGTTACTACACCATGGGAAGTTTACACTTGACAATGGTTACCACACAATGGTAAATGTACCCTTCACAATGGTTATCACACAATGGGAACTGTACATTTCACAATGGTTACACACAATGGGAACTGTACACTTCACAATGGTCACCACACAATAGAAACGGTAAACTTTTCCATGGTTACACACAATGAAAACTGTACACTTCACAGTGGTTACCACACAATGATAAGTGTACACTTCAAAAAAATTACCACACAATGGGAACTGTAAACTTTTCCATGGTTACACACAATGGGAACTGTGCACTTCAAAATGGTTACCACACAATGATAAGTGTACACTTCAAAACAATTACCACACAATGGGAACTGTACACTTTGCAGCGGTTAGCTCACAATGGTAACTGTACACATTACAATGGTTTCCACACAATGGGACCTGTACACTTTCCAGCGGTTACCACACAATAGTAACTTTACACTTCACAGTAGTTACACAATATGGAAACTGTACACTTTAGAATGGTTACCACACAATGGTTACTGTACACTTCACAGCGGTTACCACAAAATGGTAACTGTACACATCACAATGGTTACACACAAGGGGAACTCTACACTTCAGATAGGTTACAGCACAATGGGAACTGTACAATTCACCATGGTTACCACAGAATGGGAACCGTACACTTCACAATGGTTCCACACCAAGGAACTGTACACTTCACAATTGTTACCACACAATGGGAACTGTACACTTAAAGATGATTACACACAATGGGACCTGTGCACTTCACAATGGTTACCACACAATGTTAACTGTACACTTCCCAATGGTTATACACTATGGGAACTGTACACTTCACAATGGTTACCACACAATGGGAAGTGTACACTTCACAATAAATACCACACAATGGGAACTGTACACTTCACAATGGTTACCACACAATGGGAACTGTACCCTTTACAATGGTTACTACACAATGAAAACTGTTCCCTTCACAATGGTTATCACACAATGAGAACTGTACACTTTACAATTGTTACACACAATGGGAACTGTACACATCACAGAGTTTACCAGAAAATGGTAACTGTAAACTTCTCAATGGTCACCACATAATGAAAACTGTACACTTCACAATGGTTACACACGAAGGAAACTGTACATTTTACAATGGTTACTTCACAATAAAAACTGTAAACTTTAAAATGGTTCCCAAACAATGGGAACTGTACACTTCACAAAGGTTACCACAAAATGGTAACTCTACACTTCACAATGATTACCACACAGTGGGAACTTTATACTTCACAATGGTTATTACACAGTGGAAAGTGTACAATTCACAGCGGTTACCACTCAATGGTAACTGATCACCATCCAATGGTTATTAAACAATGGTAACTGTACACTTCGCACTACTTACCACACAATGAAAACTGAACATTTCAAAATGGTTACACACAATAATAACTGTACACTTCACAGTGGTTACCACACAATGGGAAATGTACACTTCACAATGGTTACCACAAAATTGTAACTGTTCACTTCACAATGGTTACAAACAATGGAAAGTGTACACTTCAAAATGGTTACCACACAATGGTACCTGTACAGTTCACAATGGTTACACACAATAAGAACTCTACACTTCACAATATTTATCACACAATAAAAACTGTACACTTCCAAATTGCTACCACACAATGGTAACTGTACACTTCACAATGGTTACACACAATGGAAACTGTACACTTCACAATAGTTACACACAATATAAACTGTACACTTCAAAATGGTCACCACACAATTGTAACTCTACACTTCACAATGGTTACACACAATTGGAACTCTACACTTTACAGCAGTTACCACACAATGAGAACAGTACACTTCGCAGTGGTTACCACACAATGGGAACTGTACACTTTGCAGCGGTTACCACACAATGGGAACTGTACACTTCGCAATGGTTACCAAACAATGGGAACTGAACCCTTTACAATGGTTACCACACAATGGTAACTGTACACGTCTAAATGGTTACACACAATTGAAACTATATATTTCAAAATGGGTAAACACAATGGTAATTTTACACTTCACAATAATTACCACACAATGGGAACTGTACACTTCACAATTGCTACGAGACGATGGTAACTGTACACTTCACAATTGTTACTACACAATGGGAATTTTACACTTGACAGTGGTTACCATAAAATGGTAACTGTACCCTTCACATTTGTTACCACACAATAAGAACTCTACACTTAATCATAGTTACCACACAATGGGAACTGTACCCTTCACAATGATTACCACACAATGAGAACTGTACACTTCACAATGGTTACACACAATGGGAACTGTAAACTTCACAGCCATTACCAAAAAATGGTACCTGTGCACTTCACAATGGTTACACACAATGGGAACTCTAGACTTCAGAATGGTTACTACACAATGAGAACTGGAAACTTCCCCATGGTTACACACACTGGGAACTGTACACTTCACAATGGTTACCACACAAAGCGAACTGTACACTTCACAATGGTTACCACACAATGGGAACTGTACACTTCAAAATGAATACCACACAATGAAAACTGTACAATTCACAATGGATATACACAATGGTAACTGTTCACTTTACAGTGGTTACCACAATATTGTAACTGTACACTTCAAAATGGTTACCACAAAATCGAAATGGTACCCTTCACAATGGTTACACACTATGAAAACTATATATTTCACAGCGGTCACCACACAATGGAAAATGTACACTTGAAAATAATTACAAACAATGGAAATTTTACATTTCACAATAATTACCACACAATGGAAACTGTACACTTCCCAATAGTTGCACACAATAAAAACTGTACACTTCACAATGGTTACCAAACTATTGGAACTGTACACTTCACAATGGTTACACACAATGAAAACTGTACATTTCACAGCGGTTACCACACAATGGTAACTTTACACTTTATAATGGTTACCACACAATAAATGCTGTACACGTCACAATGGTTCCACACAATGGAAACCGTACACTTCACAATGGTTACCACACAATGGAAACTGTACACTTCTAAATGGTTCACACACAATGGGAACCGTTCACATTAAAATGGTTTTCACACAATGGGAACTTTCCACGTCACCATGGTTATCAAACAATGCAAAGTGTACACTTCACAATGGTTACACACAATGGAAACTCTACACTTCACAATAGTTCCAACAAAATGGGAACTGTACACTTCACAATGGTTACCACACAATAAGAACTGTACACTGCACAGCAGTTACCACAGCATGGGAACTGTACACTTCACAATGGTTACCACACAGTGGTAACTGTATACTTCACAATGGTTACCACACAATAGGAACTGAACCCTTCACAATGGTTACAACACAATGGGAACTGTACACTTCACAATGGTTACACCCAATGGAAACTGTACACTTCACAGCGGTTACTACACAATGGTAACTGTACACATCAGAATGGTTACCACACAATGGAATCTGTACACTTTTCAGCGGTTACCACACAATGGTAACATTACACTTCACAATACTCACACACTATAAGAACTGTACACACCACAATGGTTACCACACAATGGTAACTGTACACTTCACAGCGGTTACCACACAATGGTAATTGTACACATCACAATGGTTACACACAAGAAAAACTCTACACTACAGAATGGTTACAACACAATGGAAACTATACACTTCACAATGGTTAAACACAATGGGAACTGTACACTTCACAATGGTTAAACACAATGAAAACTGTACACTTCACAATGGTTACCACACAATGAAAACTGTACACTTCATAATGGTTACACACAATGAGAACTGTACACTTTACAATTGTTACCACACAATGGGAAATGTACACATCACAATGGTTCCCACACAATGAGAACTGTACACTTCACAATGGTTACCCCACAATGAAAACTGTACACTTCAAAATGATTTCCACAAAATTGTAAAAGTACACTTCACAGCGGTTACCACACAATGGAAACTGTACACTTCACAATGGTTATCACACAATGAAAACTACACTTCACAATGGTTACCACAAAATGGGAACTGTACACTTTACAATGCTTACCACACGATGGAAATTGTACACTTCACAGCGGTTACCACACAATAGTAACTGTACACATCACAATGGTTACATACAAGTTGAACTCTAGACTTCAGAATGGTTACAACTCAATGGAAACTATACACTTCACAGTTGTTAAACACAACGGGAACTGTACACTTCACAATAGTTACACACAATGGTAAATCTACACTTCACAGAGGTCACCACAAATTGTGAACTGTACACTTGACCATGGTTACCACAGAATGGCAACCGTACACTTCACAATGGTTACACATAAAAAGAACTGTAAACTTCACCATTGTTACCACACAATGAGAACTGTACACTTCACAATGGTTACCACACAATGAGACCTGTACACTTCACAATGGTTACCACACGAAGGGAATAGTACACTTCACAATGGTTACCACACAATTGGAACTGTACAATTCACAGCGGTTACCACACAATTGGAACTGTACACTTCACAATGGTTACCACACAATAAAAACTGTACACTTGTTAATGGTTACACACTATGGGCACTGTATCCTTCACAATTGTTACCACACAATGGGAACTGTACACTTCACAATGGATACAACACAATGGGAACTCTACACTTCACAATGGTTATGACACAATGGGAACTGTACACTTCACAATGGTTACACACAATGGTAACTCTACACTTCACAATGGTTACACAGAATGGTAACTGTATACTTCACAACGGTTACCACACAATGGTAACTGTACACTAGACAGAAATTACCACAGTATGGTAACTTTACACTTCACAATGGTTACCACACAATGGTAAGTGTACACTTTACAATGGTCACCACACAATAAAAACTGTACTCTTCACAATGTTTACCACACAATGAAAACTACACAGTTTACAATTGTTACACACAATGGGAACTGTACACATCACAGCTGTTACCACACAATGGTAAATGTAAACTTCACAATGGTTACCACACAATGAAAACTGTACACTTCACAATGGTTACACACAAAGGGACTGTGCACTTCACAATTGTTACCACACAATGGGAACTGTAAACTTAACAGTGATTCCCACACAATGGTAACTGTACACTTCAGAGTGGTTACCACAAAATGGTAACTCTCCACTACACAATGGTTACCACACAATGAAAACTGTGCATTCACAAGGGTTACACACAATGAGAACTGTACACTTCACAATTGTTACCACACAATGAGAACTGTAAACTTTCCCATGGTTACACACAATGGGAACTGTACACTTCACAGTGGTTACCACAAAATGGTAACTGTACACTCCACAATAATTACGCACAATTAAAACTGTACACTTCACAATGATTACCACTTAATGGAAACTGTACACTTGACAATGGGTACCACACAATGGGAACTGTACACTTCACAATGGGTATCACAAAATGGGAACTGTACACTGCAGAATGGTGACACCCAATGGTAACTGAATGCTTCACAATGGCTATTAACGATGGTAACTGTACAATTCACAATGAATAAAACACAATGGTAACTGTACATTTCACAGCTGTTACCACACTATGGTAACTGTACACTTCACAATGGTTACACACAATGGGAACTGTACATACCACAGCGATTGCCACACAAAGGTAACTGTACACTTCACAATGGTTTCCACACAATGAAAACTGTACACTTCACAATGGTTACACACAATGGGAACTGCACACCTCACTATGGTTACCACACAATGGGAACTTTACACTTTGCAATGGAAACCACACAATGGTAACTGTACACTTCACAATGGTTTCCACACAATAAGAACTGTACACATAACAATGGTTACCACACAATGAGAACTGTATACTTTACAATCGTTACCACACAATGGGAACTTTACACTTCACAATGGTTACAAACAACAAGAACTGTACACTTTACAATGGTTACCACAAAATGATAAGTGTAAACTTCACAATGGTTAACACACAGTGGGAACTGTACACTTTGCAGCGGTTAGCACACAATGGTAACTGTACACTTCACAATGCTTACCACACAATGGGATCTGTACACTTTTCAACGGTTATTACACAATGGTAACTGTACAATTCACAATGGTTATACACTATGGGAACTGTACATTTTACAATAATTACCACAATATGCTAACTGTACACTTCACAACGGTTACCACACAATGAGAACTGTACACTTTACAATGGTTACCACACAATGGTAACTGTACACATCACAGTGGTTACACACCAGGGGAACTGTACACTCCAGAACGGTTACAACACAATTGGAACTCTACACTTCACAATGGTTAAACACAATTGTAACTCTAAACTTTACAGCGGTCACCACACAATGGGAACTGTACACTTTACCATGGTTACCACAGAATGGAACCATACACTTCACAATGGTCACACACAATGGGAACTCTACACTTCACAATGGTTACACACAATAAAAATTGTACACTTTACAGCAGTTACCACACAATTGTAACCGTACACTTCACAATGGTTCTTACACAATGAGAACTGTGAACTTCACAATGGTTAAACACAATGGTAACTGTACACTTCACAGTGGTTACCACACAATGGTAACTTTACAATTCACAGTCGTCACCACAAAATGGAAACTGTGCATTCACAATGGTTATACACAATGGAAACTGTACACTTCACAATGGCAACCACAAAATAGTAACTCTACACTCCACAATAATTACCATACAATGGGAGCAGTACACTTCACAATGATTACACACTATGGGAACTGTACACTTCACAATGGTTACACACAATGGTAACTGTACACTTCAAAACGGCTATAAACAATGGTAACTGTACACTTCACAACGGTTACCACACAATGGTAACTATACACTTCACAATGGTTACCAAACAATGGTAACTGTGCACTTCACAACGGTTACCACACAATCGGAACTGTACACTTCACAATGGTTACGACACTATGAGAACTGTACCCTTCACAATGGTTACACAAAATGAGAACTGTACACTTCACAATTGTTACCACACAACGGGAACTGTTCCCTTCACAATGGTTACCACAAAATGAATCTGTGCTCTTAACAATGGTAACCAATCAATGGGAATTGTACATTTCACAATGGTTTTACACAATGGGAACATTACACTTTACAATGGTTACACACAATGGGAACTGTACACTTCACAATGGTTACCACACCATGGAAATTATACACTTCTCAATGGTTAAACACAATAAGAACTGTACACTTTACAATGGTTACCACACAAAGGTAACTGTACACTTCACAGGGGTTTCCACACAATGGTAACTGTACACTTCACAATAATTATCACAGAATGGAAACTGTATTCTTCACAATGGTTACACACAATGATAACTACACTTCACAATGGTTTTAACAAGATAAAAACTGTATGCTTAACAATGGTTACCATACAATCGGAACTATACACTTCACAGCAGTTACCACACAATTGGATCTGTGCACCTCACAATGGTTACCACACAATTGGAACTGCACACTTCACAATGGTTACCAGACAGTGGTAACTCTACACTTCACAATGGTTACCACAAAATAAGAACTGTACACTTCAAAATAATTACAACACAATAAATAATGTACACTTTACAATGGTTCCCAAACAATGGAAACCGTACACTTCACAATGGTTCCCACACAATTGGAACTGTAATATCCTTCATGGTTACATACAATAGGAACTGTACACTTCACAATGGTTACCACACAATGGTAAATGTACCCTTCACAATCATTACCACACAATTGTATCTGTCCACTTCAAGCGGGTTACCACACAATGGTAACTGTACACATCACAATGATTACAACACAATGATAACATAACACTTTACAATGTTTACACAAAATGGTAACTGTACACTTCACAAAACTTATCACAGAATTGGAACTGTACACTTCACAATTGTTACCACACAATAGAAACTGTACCCTTCACAATTGTTACCACACAATGGGATCTGTACTCTTAACAACGGTAACCAATCATTGGGAATGGTACATTTCACAATGGTTCTACACAATGAAAACTACACTTTACGGCAATTACCACACAATGGGAACTGTACACTTCAAAATGGTTACACACAATGGAAACTGTACACTTCACAATAATTTCCACAATTTAAAACCTGTACACTTCACAAAGGTTACACACAATTGGAACTCTACACTTCAAAATGGTTACCACACAATGGGAACTGTACACTTCACAATCGTTACCACACAATGGGAAATGTACACCTCACAATGCTTCACAAAAAATGGTGACTGTACACTTCACAATGGTTACCACACAATTGGAATTGTACACTTCACAATAGTGTCCGCACAATGGTGACTGTACACTTCGCAATGGTTACTACACAATGGGACCTTTACACTTGACAATGGTTACCATACCATGGTAACTGTACCCATCACAATAGTTTCCACGCAATGGGAACTGTACCCTTCACAATGGCTACCACACAATGGGAACTGAACCCTTCACAATGGTTTCTACAGACTGGGAACTGTGAACTTCAAAATGGTTACACAAAATATGAACTGGACACTTGACAATGGTTACATACAATGGTAAATGTACACTTCACAATGGTTACATACAATGGGAACTCTACACTTCACAATGGTTACACACAATTGGAACTACGCTTCACAATGGTTACCACACAATGAAAACTGTACACTTCACAATGGTTACCAGACAATAGTAACTGTACACTTCACAATGCTTACCACACAATGGGAACTCTACACTTCACAATGGTTACCACACAATGGAAATTGTAAACTTCCCCATGGTTACACATAATGGGAACTCTACAGTTTACAATGGTTACCACACAATGGGAACTCTACACTTCACAATGGTTACCACACAATAAGAACTGTGCACTTCAAAATGGTTACACACAATGGGGACTGTACACTTCACAATGGTTACCACACAATTGGAACTGTAATATCCCCCATGGTTACACACAATAGGAACTGTACACTTCACAAAGGTTACCACACAATGGTAAATGTACACTTCACAATGATTACCACACAATAAAAACTGTACACTTCACAATGGTTACCACACAATGGGAACTGTACACTTAACAATGGTTACCATAAAATAATAACTGTACACTTCACAATAATTACTACAACATTGTAACTGTACACTTCACAATGGTTACCACAAAATGGGAACTGTACCATTCCCAATGGTTACCACACAATAACCACTGTACACTTTACAATGGTTATACACAATGGGAACTGTACACTTCACAATGGTTACCAAACAATAAAAACTGTACACTTCAAAATGGTTACAGAAAATGGGATCTGTACACTTCACAATGGTTACCACACAATGGGAACTCTACACTTCACAATGGTTCTTAAACAATGGTGACTGTACACTTCACAATGGTTACCACACAATACGAACTCTACATGGTGTCCACACAATGGTAACTGTACACTTCACAATGTTTACCACAGAATTAAACGTGTACACGTCACAATGGTTACATGCATTGGGAACTGTACACTTCACAATTGTTACCACACAATTTGAACTTTACATTTCACAATAGTTCCCACACAAAGGGAACTGTACACATCACAATGGTTCCCACACAATGGGAAATATACTCTTCACAGCAGTTACCACACAATGGTAACTGTACACTTAACAATGTTTACCACGCAATAAGAAGTGTAAACTTCACAATGGTTCCACATAATGGAAATTCTACACTTCACAGTGGTTCCCACACAATGTAAAATGTACATTTCACAATGGTTACCACCCAATGGGAACTGTACACTTCACAGCATTTACAACACCATGGGAATTGTACACTTTACAATGGTAACCACACAGTGGTAACTGTACACTTCACAATGGTTACCACACAGTGGGAACTGTACACTTCACAATGTTTAGCACGCAATGTGATCTGTACACTTCAAAATGCTTACCACACAATGGGAACTGTACACTTCAGGATGGTTACCACACAATGGGAACTGTACACTTTACAATGGTTATCACACAATGGGAACTTTACACTTCACAATGGTTACCACACAGTGGGAACTGTACACTTCACAATGGTCACCAAACAATGGGAACCGTACACTTCACAATGGTTAAACACTATGGGAACTGTACACTTCACAATGGTTACACACAATGGTAAATATACACTTCACAATAATTACCACAGAATGAAAACTGTACTGTTCACAATGGTTACCACACAATGGGAACAACTGTACACTTCGTAGCAATTACAACACAATAGAAACTGTACACTTCACAGCGATTACCACACAATGGAAACTTTACACTTCACAATGGTTAACACACAATAATAACTGCTCACTTCAGAATGGTTACTACACAATGGTAACTCTACATTTTCGCAATGGTTACACTCATTTGTAACTCTACACTACATAATGGTTACACAGAATGGTAACTGTACACTTCACAATAGTTGCCACACAATGGGAACTGTACACTTTACAGCAGTTACCACACAATTGTTACTTTACACTTCAGAATGGTTACACAAAATAGTAACTGTACACTTCACAATGGTCACCACAGAATGGGAACTTTACACTTCACAATGGTTACCACAGAATGAAAAATGTATAGTTTGCAAAGATTACCACACAATGGTAACTGTACAATTCACAATGGTTACCACACAATAAAAATTGTACACTTCACAATGGTTACACACAATGGTAACTGCACACTTCACAATGGTTACCACACAATAAGAACTGTACACTTCACAGTCGTTACCACACAATGGGAACTCTACACTTCAGAATGGGTACCACATAATGGAAACTGTACACTTCACAATAATTACAGACAGTGGTAACTGTACACTTCATAATGGTTACACACAATAGTAACTGTACACTTCAGAATTGTTACCACAAAACGGTAACTGTACTCTTCATAGCGGTTACCACAAAATGGTAACTGTACGCTTCACAGCAGTTACCACAAAATGGGATCTACACTTCACTATGTTTACCACACAATGGGAACTGTACACTTCACAATGGTCACTACACAATGGTAACTTTAACTTCACAATGGTTACCACAGAATGAAAACTGAAGAGTTCGCAATGGTTTCCACACAATGGGAACTGTACACTTCAGAGTGGTTACCACAAAATAGGAACTATACACTACACAATGGTTACTGCACAATGGGAACTGTACAAGTCACAATCGTTACCACAGAATAACTGTACACTTCATAATGGTCACCAGGCAATTGTAACTGTACACTTCGCAATAATTACCACACAATGGGAAGGTTACACTTCACCATGTTTACACACAATGGTAACTTTACACTTCACAATGGTTCCCACACAATGGGAACTCTACACTTCTCCATGGTTATCACACAATGGGATCTGTACATTTCACAATGGTTACACACAATGGTAACTGTTCACTTCACAATCGCTACCACACAATTGTAATTTTACAGTTCACAGCAGTTACCACACAATGGAAACTGTACACTTCAATATGATTACCACACAATAGGAACTGTACACTTCACAGCAGAAACCACAAAATAAGAACCCTACACTTCATAATTGTTACCACACAATGGTAACTGTAAACGTCTCTATGGTTACCACACAATGTGAACTGTGCACTTCACAATGGTTACCACACAATGGTAACTGTACACTTCACAATGGTTCCCACACAGTGGTAACTCTAAACGTCACAATGCTTGTACACAAGGGTAACTGTACACTTCACAATGGTTACCACACAAAGGGAACTGTACACTTCACAATGGTTACACGCAATGGAAACTGCACACTTTACAATGGTTACCACACAACAAAAACTGTACACTTCACAATGGTTACCACACAATGGGAACTGTACACTTCGCAATGGTTACCACTCAATGGGAACTGTACACTTTAGAATGGTTACAAACAATGGAAACTGTACACTTCACAAGGGTTACACGCAATGGAAACTTTACACTTCAAAACGGTTACACACAATGGTAACTGTACACTTCACAATAATTACCACAAAATGGTAACAGTACCATTCACAGCGTTTACCACAAAACGGTAACGGTACACTTCACAATGTTTACCACACAATGGGATTTTAAAACTTGACAATTGTTACCACGCAACGGTAACTGTACACTTCACCATGGTTACACACAATGGTAACTGTACACTTCACAGCGGTTACCACGCAATGCGGACCATACACTTTACAATGGTTAAATACTATTGGAACTGTACACTTCACAATGGTAACACAGAATGGTAACTGTACACTTCGCCATGGTTACCACAGAATGGAAACTGTACAGTTCGCTATGGTTACCAAAAATGAAAACTCTACACTTCATAGCAATTACCACACAATGGGAACTTTACCCTTCACAGCGTTTACCACACAATGGAAACTGTACACTTCACAAGGGTTACCACACAATGGAAACTGTACACTTCACAAGGGTTACCACACAATGGAAACTGTACACTTCACAAGGGTTACCACACAATGGAAACTGTACACTTCACAGCAGTTACCACGCAATGGTAACTGTTCACTTCACAATGGTTACCACAGAATAGGAAGGGTTCGCTTTACAATTGTTACACACAATAAGAACTCTACACTTCACAATGGTTCCCACACAATGGGAACTGTACACTTCACAATCATTACCACACAATGGGAACTATACACTTCACAGCAGTTACCACACCGTAAAAACTGTAGCATTCACAATGGTTACCACAAAGTGGTAACTGTACACTTCACAATAGTCACCACACCATGGAAAGTGTACACTTCACAATGTTAACCACACTATGAAAACTCTACACTTCACAGTGGTTCCCACACAGTTGAAACTGTACACTTCACAATGGTTCCCACAAAATAAATACTGTACACTCCACAATGGTTACACACAATTGTAACTGTACACTTCACAGCGATTACCACAAAATAGTAAATGTACACTTCAGAATGGTTACCACACAATGGGAACTGTACACTTCACAATGGTTGCACACAATAGGAACTGTGCACTTCACAATGGTTACACACAATGGAAGCTGTACACTTCACAGTGGTTACCATTCAATGGTAACTGTGCACTTCAAAATGGTTATGCACAATGGGAACTGTACACTTCACAATGGTTACCAAACAATGGAAACTGTGCACTTCACAATGGTTACACACAATGGAAGCTGTACACTTCACAGTGGTTACCATTCAATGGTAACTGTGCACTTCACAATGGTTACCACACAATGAAAAATGTACACTTCACAATGGTTACCACACAATGCGAAGTGAACACTTCACAATGGTTTCCAAACAATGGGGACTGTACCCTTCACAATGGTTACCACACAATGGTAACTGTACACCTCACTATTATTACAACACAATGCAAACAATACACTTCACAGTGGATACACACATGGGAACTGTACACTTCTTAATGGTTAAACACAATAAGAACTGTACACTTTACAATGGTTACAACACAATGGTAACTGTACACTTCACAGCGGTTACCACACAATGGTAACTGTGCGCTTCACAATGGTTACCACACAATGGAAACTGTACACTTCAAAATGGTTACACACAATGGGAGCTGTAAACTTCACAATGGTTTCCACAGTATGGGAACTGTAAATATCACAATGGTTACCACACAATGGGAACTGTACACTTCACAGTAGTTATGACACAATTTAAACTGTGCACCTCACAATGGTTACCACACAATTGGAACTGTACACTTCACAATGGTTATCACACAGTGGTAACTGTACACTTCACAATTGTTACCACACAATAAGAACGGTACACTTCAAAATAGTTACCACAAAATGAAAATTTTACACTTCACAATGGTTCCCAAACAATGGGGACTGGACACTTCACAATGGTTCCCACACAATGGGAACTGTACACTTCACAATGGTTACACACAAGAGTTACTGTAAACTTCACAGCGGTGACCACACAATGGTAACTGTACACTTCACAATGGTTACCACAAAATGAAAACTGTACACTTCACAATGGTTACACACAATGGGAGCTGTACACTTCACAATGGTTACCACACAATGGGAACTGTACACTTCCCAATGGTTAAACACAATAAAAACTGTACACTTCACAATGGTTACCACACAATGGGAACTGTACACTTCCCAATGGTTAAACACAATAAAAACTGTACACTTCACAATGGTTACCACACAATGGGAACTGTACACATCACAGCAGTTACCACACAATGGAGACTGTACACTTTACAATGGTTACACACAATAGTAACTGTACACTTCACAATGGTCCCAACGCAAGAGCAAATTTACACTTCACAATGGTTACCACACAATGGGAACTGTACACTTCCCAATGGTTAAACACAATAAAAACTGTACACTTCACAATGGTTACCACACAATGGGAACTGTACACATCACAGCAGTTACCACACAATGGAGACTGTACACTTTACAATGGTTACACACAATAGTAACTGTACACTTCACAATGGTCCCAACGCAAGAGCAAATTTACACTTCACAATGGTTACCACACAATGGGAACTCTCCACTTCACAATGGTTACACACAATGGTAACTGTACTCTTCACAATGATTACCACACAATGGGAACTGTACACTTCACAATGGTTACAAACAATGGTAACTGTACACTCCACAGCAGTTACCACACAATAGGAACCGTACACTTCACAATGGTTAAACACTAAGAGAACTTTCCATTTCACAATGGTTACACACAATGAAAATTGTACAGATTGCAATGCTTACCACGGAATGGGAACTGTACTGTTCGCAAAGGATACCACACAATGGGAACTGCACACTTCGTAGCGATTACCACACAATGAAACTGTACACTTCACAGCGTTTACCAGACAATGGGAACTCTACACTTCACAATGGTTACTACACAATAAAAACTGTACACTTCACAATCGTTATCAAACAATAATAGACGTACACTTCACAATGGTTACCACACAATGGTAAGTGTACACTTCGCAATGGTTCCCACACAATGGAAACTCTACACTTCACAGCGATTACCACAGAATGAAAACTGTACACTTCACAATGGTTACCACACATTGGGAACTGTACACTTCACAGTGGTTACAAACAATTGCAACTGTACACTTCACAATGGTTACCACACAATGATAACTGTACACTTCACAACATTTACCACACAATGGAGACTGTACACTTCGCAGCGGTTACCACACAATGGTAACTGTACACTTTACAATGTTTATTACACAATGGGATTCGTACACTTTTCAGCGGTTACCACACAATGGTAACTTTACACTTCACAACGGTTACACACTAGGGAAACTGAACACTTCACAATGGTTAACACAAAATGGTAACTGTACAATTCACAGCGCTTACCACACAATGGTAACTGTACACATTACAGTGGTTACACACAAGGGAAACTGTACACTTCAGGTTGGTTACAAACCAAAGGAAACTGTACACTTCACAATGGTTAAACACAATGGTAACTGTACACTTTACAATGGTTACCACACAATGGAATCTGTACACTTTGCTGCAGTTGCCACACAATGGTAACTGTACCCTTCACAATGGTTACACACGATGGGAACTGTACACTTCACAATGGTTACCACACAATGGTAACTGTACACTTGACAGCGGTTACCACACAATGGTAACTGCACACATCACAGTGGTTACACACAAGGGGATCTGTACACTTCAGAATGGTTACAACACTATGAAAACTGTACACTTCACAATGGTTAAACACAATGGGAACTGTACACTTCACAATGGTTACACACAGTGGTAACTCTACACTTCACAGCGGTCACCACACAATGTGAACTGTACACTTCACCATGGTTACCACACAATGGGAACCGTACACTTCACAATGGTTATACACAATGGGAACTGTACACTTCAAAATTGTTACCACACAAGGAGAACTGTACACTTCACAATAGTTTCCACACAATGGGAACTATACACTTCACAATTGTTACCACACAATGGGAATGGTGCATTTTACAATGGTTACACACAATGGGAACTGTACACTTCACAGCGATTACCACACAATGGGAACTGTACACTTCATAATGGTTACACACAATGGGAACTGGTGTGATGCGCCGATCCTTACCCAAGTTTTGTTTTTGTTCTGAAGATGAAAATTTCTAATGTTGGTCGAGCGTGTCTCGAACACACATCCTCGAAATTTTTCTGCGTTGGTCTTTGAAACGCCTAAATGACAGGTCCCTGTGAGCCAACGTACCTGGCTGGCCGAGATTCATGCTTGCGCTGAGGCCTTATTGGGCTTCCATGTAGAGTCCAAATTTCAATGTACGTGCGGCAGAAGCGAGCACATGCAATGCCCGGCTAAGCTTTATTATTTCTCTCGATTTATGTTGTTCATAGCAAGCGGGTAACGCTGTGTTGGTCGAGGCCAGTCTCGAATTTCTGATCTCACTGTCCGCGTAGCTTGACATTCCACTGTCATGGGATTTCAGGAGTGATGCGCCGATCCTAACCCAAGTTTTTTTCCGTTCTGAAGACGGAAATTTCCCATGTTGGTCGGGCGGGTCTCAAACACCCGTCCTTGAAATTTTTATTAAGTTGGTTTTTGAGGCGCCTAAATGACAGGTTCCTGTGAGCCACCGTACCTGGCAGGCTGAGTTTCATGCTAGTGCTGAGGCCTTTTGGGGCTTCTATGTAGATTCCCAATTTCAGTGTACATGCTGCCAAAGCAAGCACATGCCATGCCCGGCTCAGCTTTTTTATTTCTTTTGGTTTTAATGTTGTTTATAGCAAGCGGGTAGCGCTTTGTCAGTCGAGGCCAGTCTCGAATTTGGGATCTTACTGTCGGCCCAGCTCGACATTCCACTGTCACCGGATGACAGGTGTGATGGGCCGAGCCTAACCCAAGTTTTGTTTCCGTTCTGAAGACGGAAATTTCCCATGTTGGTCAGGCAGGTCTCAAACACGCATCCTCGAAATTTTTATTGCGTTGGTCTTCGAAGCGCCTAAATGACAGGTTCCTGTGATCCACTGTACCTGGCGGGGCGAGTTTCATGTTAGCACTGAGGTTTTGTCGGGATTCTATGTAGAGTTTTAATTTCAGTGTATGTGCTGCTGAAGAGAGCACATGCCGTGCCCGGCTAAGCTTATATATTACTGTCGGTTTTTATGTTGTTTATAGCAAGCGGGTAGCGCTGTTTCGGTCAAAAACAGTTTCAAATTTGTGATCTCACTTTCCGCCCGGCTCAACATTCCAATGTCATGGGATTATAGGTTTGATGCGCCGAGCCTAACCCAAGTTTTTTTTCCGTTCTGAAGACGGAAGTTGCTTATGTTTGTGGGGAGGGTCTCGAACACGCATTTTCGAAATATTTTTTGCTTTGGTCTTGGAAGCGTCTAAATGAGTTTCCTGTAAGCAACCATACCTTCCAGGCCGAGTTTTATGTTAGTCCTGAGGCCTTTTGAAGCTTCTATGTTGAGTCCCAATTTCAGTGTACGTGCTGCCAAAGCGAGCACATGCCATGGCTGGCTCAGCTTTTTTATTTCTATCTGTTCTTATGTTGTTTATAGCAAGTGGAAAGCGCTGTGTCGGTCGAGGCCAGTCTTGAATTTGTGACCTAACTGTCCATTCTGCTCGACATTCCAATGTCATGGGATGACAGGTGTGATGCACCGAGCCTGACCCCAGCTTTGTTTCTGTTCTGAAGATGGAAATTTCTCATGTTGGTCGGGCGGGTCTCGAACACGCATTATCAAAAATTTTTTTGCGTTGGTCTTCGAAGCGCCAAAATGACAGGTTTCTGTGAGCCACCATACCTGGCAGGCAGAGTTTCATGCTAACGTTGAGGCATTCTCAGACTTCTATGTAGAGTCCTGATTTCAGTGTACACGCTGCCAAAGCGAGGACATGCCATGCCGGGCTCAGCTTTTTTATTTCTCTCGATTTATGTTGTTTATAGCAAGCGGGTAGTGGTGTGTTGGCCGAGGCCAGTCTCGAATTGGTGATTTCACTGTCTGCCCGGCTCGACATTCTACTGTCATGGAATGAAAGGTGTGATGCGTCGAACCTAACCCAAGTTTTGTTTTCGTTCTGGAGACAAAAATTTCCCATGTTGGTCGGGCGGGTCTCGAACACACATCCTCAAAATTTTTTTTGCGTTCGTCTTCGAAGCGCCTAAATGACAGGTTCCTGTGAGTCACCATACCTGGCAGGCTGAGATTTATGCTAGCGCTGAGGCCTTTTCAGGCTTCTATGTAGAGTCCCAATTTCAGACTACGTGCTGCCAAATCAAGCACATGCCATGCCCGGCTCAGCTCTTTTATTTATTTCCGTTTTTATGTTGTTTATAGCAAGCGGGTAGTGCTGTGTCAGTCGACACCAGTCTCGAATTTGTGATCTCACTGTCCGCCCAGCTCGACATTCCACTGTCATGGGATTACAGGTGTGATGCACCGAGCCTAACCCAAGTTTTGTTTCCATTCTGAAGACGGAAATTTCTTATGTTGGTCGGGCAAGTCTCGAACACGCGTCCTCGAAATTTTTTGCATTGGTCTTCGAAACGCCTAAAAAACAGGTTTCTGTGAGCCACCGTACCTAACATGCCGAGTTTCATGTTAGCGCTGAGGCCTTTTGAAGCTTCTATGTAGAGTCCCAATTTCAGTGTACGTGCTGTGGAAGCGAGCACATGCCGTGCCCGGTTCAGCTTTATTATTTCTTTCTGTTTTTATGTTGTTTATAGCAAGCAGGTAGCGCTGTGTCAGTCGAGGCCAGTCTCGAATTTGTGATCTCACTCTTTGCCCGGCTCGACATTCCACTTTCATGAAATGACAGGTGTGATGTGCCGAGCCTAACCCAAGTTTTGTTTTTGTTCTCAAAACGGAAATTTTCCATGTTGGTCGGGCGGGTCTCGAAGACGCATCCTTGAAATATTTTTTGCGTTGGTCTTTGAAGCGCCTAAATGACAGGTTCCTGTGAGCCACCGTTCCTGACCGGCCGAGTTTAATGTTAGCCCTGAGGCCTCTTCGGGCTTCAATGCCGAGTCCCAATTTCAGTGTACGTGCTGCCAAAGCGAGCACATGTTGTGCCCGGCTCAGCTTTTATATTTCTCTCGGTTTCTATGATGTTTATAGCAAGCAGTTAGCGCTGTGTCAGTCGACACCAGTCTCGAATTTGGGATCTCACTGTCTGCTCGGCTCTATATTCTGCTGTCATGGGATCACAAATGTGATGCGCCTAGCCTAACACAAGTTTTGTATCCATTTTGAAGACGGACATTTCCGACGGTGGTCGGGCAAGTTATGAACTGGCATCCTCAAAAATTTTTTTGCGTTGGTCTTCAAAGCGCCTAAATGACAGGTTCCAGTTAGCCACCGTACCTGGCAGGCCGAGTTTCATATTAGGGCTGAGGTATTTTCGGGCTTTTATGTAGAGCCCCAATTTCAGTGTCCGTGCTGCCAAAGCGAGCACATGCTGTGCCCGGCTAAGCTTTATTATTTTTTTCGGTTTTGATGTTGTTTATAGCAAGCGGGTAGCACTGTGTCGGTCGAGGCAAGTCTCGAATTTGGGATCTCACTCACTGCTTGGCTCAATATTTCGCTGTCATAGAATTAGAGGTGTGATGCGCTGAGCCTAACCCAAGTTTTGTTTTCGTTCTGAAGACGGACATTTCCCACGTTGGTCGGGCGAGTAACAAACAGGCATCCTCGAAATACTTTTTGCGTTGGTCTTCAAAGTGCCTAAATGACAGGTTTATGTGAGCCATAGTACCTGGCAGGCCGAGTTTCATGTTAGTGTTGAGGCCTTTTGGGGCTCCTATGTAGAGTCTCAATTTCAGTGTACGTGCTTCCAAAGGGAGCACATGCCATGCCCGGCTCAGCTTTATTATTTCTTTCGCTTTTTATTTTGTTTCTAGCAAGTAAGTAGTGCTGTGTCGGTCGAGGAAACTCTCGAATTTGTGATCTCACTGTCCGCCCGGCTCAACATTCTGCTGTCATGGAATGACAGGTGTGATGTGCTGAGCCAAACCCAAGTTTTGTTTCCTTTCTGAAGATGGACATTTCCCACGTTTGTCGGGCAAGTAACAAGCAGGCATCCTCGAAATGTTTTTTGCGTTGGTCTTCAAAGAGCAAAAATGACAGGTTCCTGTGAGCCCCCTTACTTGGCACACCGAATTTCATGTTAGCACTGGGGCCTTTTCGAGCTCCTATGTAGAGTCCCAATTTCAGCGTACGTGCTGTTGAGGCAAGCACATGCCATGCTTGGCTGAGCTTTATTATTCCTTTCAGTTTGTATGTTGTTTATAGCAAGCAGGTAGAGCTGTGTTGGTCGAGGCTAGCTCGAATATAAGGTCTAACTGTCTGCCCGGCTTGACATTTCGCTGTCATGGGATTACCGGTGTGATGCGTGGAGCTTAACCCACGTTTTGATTTTGTTCTGAAGACGGACATTTCCCACGTCGGTCAGGCGGGTCACGAACAGGCATCCTCGAAATATTTTTTGCGTTGGTCTTCAAAGCGCCTAAATGTCAGGTTCCTGTGAGCCACCGTACCTGACAGGCCGAGTTTCATGTTACTGCTGAAGCCTTTTCGTGCTCCTATGTAAAGTCACAATTTCAGTGTACGTGCTGCTATAGCGAGCACATGCCCCACCTGGCTCAGCTTTATTTCTTTCGGTTTTTATGTTGTTTATAGCAAGAGGGTAGCTCTGTGTCGGTCGAGGCCAGTCTCGAATTTGGGATCTCACTGTCCGCCCGGCTCGACATTCCACTGTCATGGGATTACAGATGTAATGCACCGAGCCTAACCCAAGTTTTTTTCCATTCTGAAGATGGACATTTTTCACGTTGGTCAGGCAAACCACGAACAGGCATCCTCGAAATACATTTTGCATTGGTCTTCAAAGCGCCTAAATGACTGGTTCCTGTGATCCACCGTACCTGGCAGGCTGAGTTTCATGTTAGCACTGAGGCCTCTTCAGGCTCCTATGTAGAGTCCCAATTTCAGTGTACATGCTGCCGAAGTGAGCACATGCCATGCCCGGCTCAGCGTTATTATTTCTTTCGGTTATTATGTTGTATATAGCAAGTGGGTAGCACTGTGTCGGTCAAGGCCAGTCTCGAATTTGGGATCTCACTGCCTGCCTGGCTCAACATTCCACTGTCATGGAATTACAGGTGTGATGTGCCAAGCCTAAACCAAGTTTCGCTTTCGTTCTTAAGACGGACATTTCCCACGTTGGTCGAGTGGGTCACGAACAGGCATCCTCGGAATCTTTTTGCGGTGGTCTTCAATGTGCCTAAATGACTGCTCATGTGAGCCACCGTACCTCGCAGGCGGAGTTTCATGATACCGCTGAGGCCTTTTCGGGCTCCTATGTAGAGTCCCAATTTAAGTGTAAGTTCTGGCAAAGCGAGCACATGATGTGCCTGACTCAGCTTTATTATTTCTTTCGGTTTTTATGTTGCTTATAGCAAGCGGGTAGCACTGTGTCGGTCGAAGCCAGTCTCGAATTTGGAATCTCCCTGTTTGCCCGGCTCAACATTCTGCTGTCATGGGATTACAGGTGTGATGCTCTGATCCTAACCCAAGTTTTGTTTCCGTTCTGAAGATGGACATTTCCGACGTGGTTGGGCGGGTCACGAACAGGCATCCTCGAAATTTTTTGCATTGGTCTTCAAAGTGCCTAAATGAATGTTCGTGTGAGCCACCGTACCTGGCAGGGCGAGGTTCATGTTAGCACTGAGGCCTTTTTGGGCTCCTATGTAAAGTCCTAATTTCAGTGTACGTGCTGCCGAAGCGAGCACATGCCATGCCCGGCTCAGCTTTATTATTTCTTTTGGTTGTTATGTGGTTTATAGCAAGCAGGTAGCGCTGTGTCAGTCGAGGCCAGTCTCGAATTTGGGATCTCACTGTCCGCCCTGCTCAACATTCCACTGTCATGGGATTACAGGTGTGATGCGCTGAGCCTATCCCAAGTTTTTTTTCCGTTCTGAAGGCGGACCTTTCCCACGTTGTTCAGGCGTGTCTCGAACAGGCATCCTCGAAATACTTTTTGCGTTGGTCTTCAAAGCGTTTAAATGAAAGGTTTCTGTGAGCCATTGTACCTGGCACGCCGAGTTTCATGTTATCGCTGAGGCCTTTTCGGACTCCTATGTAAAGTCTCAATTTCAGTGTATGTGTTTTCGAAGCAAGCACATGCCATGCCCGGCTCAGCTCTATTATTTCTTTCGGTTTTTCTGTTGTTTATAGCAAGCGGGTAGCGCTGTGTCGGTCGAGGCCAGTCTCAAATTTGGGATCTCACTGTTTGCCGGGCTCAAAATTCTGCTGTCATTTGATAACAAGTGTGATGCGCCGAGCCGAACCCAAGTTATGTTAGCGTTCTAAAGACTGACATTTCCCACGTTGGTCGGGGGGTCACGAACAGGCATCTTCGAAAGGTTTTTTGTGTTAGTCTTCAAAGCGTTTAAATGACAGGTTCCTGTGAGCCACTGTACCTGGCAGGCGGAGTTTCATGTTAGCGCACAGGCATTTTCGGGCTCCTATGTAGAGTCAAAATTTCAGTGTACATGCTGCCAAAGCGAGCAAATGCCATGTCCGGCTCAGCTTTATCATTTCTTTCGTTTGTTTTGTTGTTTATAGCAAGCGGGTAGCGCTGTGTCAGTCGAGGCCAGTCTCCAATTTGGGATCTCACTGTCCGCCCGGCTCAACATTCTGCTGTCATGGAATTACAGGTGTGATGCGCCGAGCCTCACCCAAGTTCTGTTTTCGTTCTGAAGATGGACATTTCCCATGTAGTTGGGCGGGTCACGAACCGGCATCCTCGAAATATATTTTGCGTTGGTCTTCAAAGTGCCTAAATGACAGACTCCTGTGAGAAACCGTACCTGGCAGGCCGAGTTTCATGTTAGCACTGAGGCCTTTTCAGGCTTCTATGTAGAGTCCCAATTTTAGTGTACATGCTGCCAAAGCGAGCACATAACGTGCCCGGCTCAGCTTTATTATTTCTTCCGGTTTCTATGTTGTTTATAGCAAGTGGGTAGCTCTGTGTCGGTCGAGGCCTGTCTCGAATTTGGGATCTTACTGTTGGCCCGGCTTGACATTCAACTGTCATGGGATGACAGGTATGATGCGCCGAGCCTATCTCAAGTTTTGTTTCCGTTTTGAAGATGGAAATTTCCCATGTTGGTTGGGCAGGTATCGAACACGCATCCTCAAAATGTTTTCTGCGTTGGTCGTTGAAGCGCCTAAATGACAGGTTCTGGTGAGCCACCGTACCTGGCAGGCCGAGTTTGATGTTAGCACTGAGGCCTTTTCGAGCTTCTATGTAGAGTCCCAATTTCAGTGTATGTGCTGCCGAAACGAGCACATGCCATGCCCGACTCAGCTTTTCTATTTCTCACGGTTTTTTTTTAAATTTTTAAAAAATTTTTTATTGGATTTTAGGTTTTGGGGTACATGAGCAGAGCATGTAAGACAGCTGCGTAGGAACACACATGGCAGTGTGCTTTTCTTTCCTTCTCCCCTTCACCCATATTTGGCATTTCTCCCCAGGCTATCCCTCCCCACCTCCCCCTCCCACTGGCCCTCCCCTTTTCCCCCCAATAGACCCCAGTGTTTAGTACTCCCCTTTCTGTGTCCATGTGTTCTCATTTTTCATCACCCGCCTATGAGTGAGAATATGCGGTGTTTCATTTTCTGTTCTTGTGTCAGTTTGCTAAGGATGACGTTCTCCAGTTTCATCCATGTCCCTACAAACGACACAAACTCATCAATTCTGATTGCTGCATAATATTCCATGGTGTATATGTGCCACATTTTTCCAATCCAGTCTATCATCAATGGGCATTTTGGTTGATTCCAGGTCTTTGCTATTGTAAACAGTGCTGCAATGATCATTCGTATACATGTGTCCTTATAGTAGAACGATTTATAGTTTTTTGGATATATACCCAGTAATGGGATTGCTGGGTCAAATGGAATTTCTATTTCTAAGGCCTTGAGGAATCGCCACACTGTCTTCCACAATGGTTGAACTAATTTACACTCCCACCAACAGTGTAAAAGTGTTCCTTTTTCTCCACATCCTCTCCAGCATCTGTTGTCTCCAGATTTTTTAATGATCGCCATTCTAACTGGTGTGAGATGGTATCTCAATGTGGTTTTGATTTGCATCTCTCTGATGACCAGTGACGATGAGCATTTTTTCACATGATTGTTGGCCTCATATATGTCTTCTTTCGTAAAGTGTCTGTTCATATCCTTTGCCCACTTTTGAATGGGCTTGTTTGTTTTTTTCCTGTAAATCCGTTTGAGTTCTTTGTAAATTCTGGATATCAGCCCTTTGTCAGATGGGTAGACTGCAAAAATTTTTTCTTATTCTGTTGGTTGCTGATCCACTCTAGTGACTGTTTCTTTTGCTGTGCAGAAGCTGTGGAGTTTCATTAGGTCCCGTTTGTCTATTTTGGCTTTTGTTGCCAATGCTTTTGGTGTTTTGTTCATAAAGTCCTTGCCTACTCCTATGTACTGGATGGTTTTGCCTAGATTTTCTTCTAGGGTTTTTATGGTGCCAGGTCTTATGTTTAAGTCTTTAATCCATCTGGAGTTAATTTTAGTGTAAGGTGTCAGGAAGGGGTCCAGTTTCTGCTTTCTGCACATGGCTAGCCAGTTTTCCCAACACCATTTGTTAAACATGGAATCCTTGCCCCATTGCTTGTTTTTGTCAGGTTTATCAAAGATTGTATAGTTGTAGATATGTTGTGTTGCCTCCGGTGCCTCTGTTTTGTTCCATTGGTCTATATCTCTGTTTTGGTACCAGTACCATGCTGTTTTGATTATTGTAGCCTTGTAGTATAGTTTGAAATCCGGTAGTGTGATGTCCCCCGCTGTGTTCTTTTTGCTTAGAATTGACTTGGCTATGCGGGCTCTCTTTTGGTTCCATATGAAGTTCATGGTGGTTTTTTCCAGTTCTGTGAAGAAAGTCAATGGTAGCTTGATGGGGATAGCATTGATTCTGTAAATTACGTTGGGCAGTATAGCCATTTTCATGATATTAATTCTTCCTAACCATGAACATGGAATGTTTCTCCATCTGTTTGTGTCCTCTCTGATTTCGTTGAGCAGTGGTTTGTAGTTCTCCTTGAAGAGGTCCCTTACGTTCCTTGTGTGTTGTATTCCAAGGTATTTTATTCTTTTTGTAGCAATTGTGAATGGCAGTTCGCTCTTGATTTGGCTTTCTTTAAGTCTGTTATTGGTGTAGACGAATGCTTGTGATTTTTTCACATTGATTTTATATCCTGAGACTTTGCTGAAGTTGCTTATCAGTTTCAGGAGTTTTTGGACTGAGGCGATGGGGTCCTCTAGGTATACTATCATGTCGTCTGCAAATAGAGACAATTTGGCTTCCACCTTTCCTATTTGAATACCCTTTATTTCTTTTTCTTGCCTGATTGCTCTGGCTAGAACTTCCAGTACTATATTGAATAGGAGTGGTGAAAGAGGGCATCCTTGTCTAGTGCCAGATTTCAAAGAAAATGCTTCCAGTTTTTGCCCATTCAGTATGATATTGGCTGTTGGTTTGTCATATATAGCTTTTATTACTTTGAGATACGTTCCATCGATACCGAGTTTATTGAGGGTTTTTAGCATAAAGAGCTGTTGAATTTTGTCAAATGCCTTCTCTGCGTCAATTGAGATAATCATGTGGTTTTTGTTTTTGGTTCTGTTTATGTGGTGAATTACGTTTATAGACTTGCGTATGTTGAACCAGCCTTGCATCCCCGGGATGAATCCTACTTGATCATGGTGAATAAGTTTTTTGATTTGCTGTTGCATTCGGCTTGCTAATATTTTATTGAAGATTTTTGCATCTATGTTCATCATGGATATTGGCCTGAAGTTTTCTTTTCTTGTTGGGTCTTTGCCGGGTTTTGGTAACAAGATGATGTTGGTCTCGTAAAAAGATTTGGGAAGGATTCCCTCTTTTTGGATTGTTTGAAATAGTTTTAGAAGGAATGGTACCAGCTCCTCTTTGTGTGTCTGGTAGTATTCAGCTGTGAACCCGTCTGGACCTGGGCTTTTTTTGTGTGGTAGGCTCTTAATTGCTGCCTCGACTTTTGACCTTGTTATTGGTCTGTTCATAGTTTCAGCTTCCTCCTGGTTTAGGCTTGGGGGGACACAGGAGTCCAGGAATTTATCCATTTCTTCCAGGTTTACTAGTTTATGTGCATAGAGTTGTTTGTAATATTCTCTGATGATGGTTTGAATTTCTGTGGAATCTGTGGTGATTTCCCCTTTATCATTTTTTATTGCATCTATTTGGTTGTTCTCTCTTTTCTTTTTAATCAATCTGGCTAGTGGTCTGTCTATTTTGTTGATCTTTCCAAAAACCAGCTCTTGGATTTATTGATTTTTTGAAGGTTTTTCGTGTCTCAATCTCCTTCAGTTCAGCTCTGATCTTAGTTATTTCTTGTCTTCTGCTGGGTTTTGAGTTTTTTTGATCTTGCTCCTCTAGCTCTTTCAATTTTGACGATAGGGTGTCAATTTTGGATCTCTCCATTCTCCTCATATGGGCACTTATTGCTATATACTTTCCTCTAGAGACTGCTTTAAATGTGTCCCAGAGATTCTGGCATGTTGTGTCTTCGTTCTCATTGGTTTTGAATAACTTCTTTATTTCTGCCTTCATTTTGTTGTTTATCCAGTCAACATTCAGGAGCCAGTTGTTCAGTTTCCATGAAGCTGTGCGGTTCTGGGTTGGTTTCTGAATTCTGAGTTCTAACTTGATTGCACTATGGTCTGAGAAGCTGTTTGTTATGATTTCAGTTGTTTTGCATTTGCTGAGCAGTGCTTTACTTCCAATTATGTGGTCAATTTTTGAGTAGGTGTGATGTGGTGCTGAGAAGAATGTATATTCTGTGGATTTGGGGTGGAGAGTTCTGTAAATGTCTATCAGGTTTGCTTGCTCCAGGTCTAAGTTCAAGCCCTGGATATCCTTGTTGATTTTCTGTCTGGTTGATCTGTCTAATATTGACAGTGGAGTGTTAAAGTCTCCCACTATTATTGTGTGGGAGTCTAAGTCTCTTTGTAAGTCGTTAAGAACTTGCCTTATGTATCTGGGTGCTCCTGCATTGGGTCCATATATGTTTAGGATCGTTAGCTCTTCTTGTTGTATCGATCCTTTTACCATTATGTAATGGCCTTCTTTGTCTCTTTTGATCTTTGTTGCTTTAAAGTCTATTTTATCACAGATGAGGATTGCAACTCCTGCTATCTTTTGCTCTCCATTTGCTTGGTAAATCTTCCTCCATCCCTTTATTTTGAGCCTTTGTGTATCCTTGCATGTGAGATGGGTTTCTTGGATACAGTACACTGCTGGGTTTTGGCTTTATATCCAATTTGCCAGTCTGTGTCTTTTGATTGGTGCATTTAGTCCATTTACATTTAGGGTTAATATTGTTATGTGTGAGTTTGACACTGCCATTTTGATGCTAGCTGGCTGTTTTGCCCGTTAGTTGTTGTAGATTCTTCATAATGTTGATGCTCTTTAGCATTTAGTGTGATTTTGGAATGGCTGGTACTGGTTGTTTCTTTCTATGTGTAGTGCCTCTTTCAGGAGCTCTTGTAAAGCAGAGCTGGTGGTGACAAATTCTCTGAGTGCTTGCTTGTTTGCAAAGGATTTTATTTTTCCTTCACTTCTGAAGCTCAGTTTGGCTGGATATGAAATTCTGGGTTGAAAGTTCTTTTCTTTAAGGATGTTGAATATTGGCCCCCACTCTCTTCTGGCTTGTAGAGTTTCAGCCGAGAGATCTGCTGTGAGTCTGATGGGCTTCCCTTTGTGGGTAACTCGACCTTTCTCTCTGGCTGCCCTTAGTATTTTCTCCTTTATTTCAACCTTGTTGAATCTGACGATTATGTGCCTTGGGGTTGCTCTTCTTGCGGAATATCTCTGTGGTGTTCTCTGTATTTCCTGCATTTGAGTGTTGGCCTGTCTTGTTAGGTGGGGGAAATTTTCCTGGATAATGTCCTGCAGAGCATTTTCCAGCTTGGATTCATTCTCTTCATCACATTCTGGTACGCCTATCAAACGTAGGTTAGGTCTCTTCACATAGTCCCACATTTCTTGGAGACTTTGTTTATTCCTTTTTGCTCTTTTTTCTCTGATCTTGGTTTCTCGTTTTATTTCATTGAGTTGAACCTCGACTTCTGATATTCTTTCTTCTGCTTGGTCAATTCGGCTATTGAAACTTGTGCATGTTTTGTGAAGTTCTCGTATTGTGTTTTTCAGCTCCTTTAATTCATTCATATTCCTCTCTAAGTTATCCATTCTTGTTATCATTTCCTCAAATCTTTTTTCAAATCTTTTTTCAAGGTTCTTAGTTTCTTTGCATTGATTTAAAACATGTTCTTTTAGCTCACAAAAGTTTCTCATTATCCACCTTCTGACGTCTAATTCCGTCATTTCGTCACAGTCATTCTCCGTCCAGCTTTGTTCCCTTGCTGGTGAGAAGTTTTGGTCCTTTCTAGGTGGCAAGGTGTTCTGGTTTCGGGTGTTTTCCTCCTTTTTGCGCTGGTTTCTTCCCATCTTTGTGGATTTATCCACCTGTCGTCTGTGTAGTTTCTGACTTTTTGATTGGATCTCTGAGTGGACACCCAGATTGTTGATGATGGAGTATTTTTGTTACTTGGTTTTCCTTCTACCATTCTAGCCCCTTCGCTGTATGACCGCTGAGGTCCACACCAGGCCCTGCTTGTCTGGGGTGCACCTGTAGCGGCTGTGGAACAGCGAGGGATGCTACCAGTTTCTTTTTCTGCTATCTTTGTCCCAGGATGATGTCTGCCGAATGTCAGTCTTATGGATATAGTGGGGTCAGGGAGTTGCTTGAGGAGAAAGTCTGTAGGAGCTCAAGTGCTGAGCTGTGAGCTCTGTTGTTCATTCAGGGCTGCTAGGCTGCTATGTTTAGTTCTGCTGCAACCTAACTTGTAAGAAAACCCCTTGTTTTTCCTCAGATGCTCTGTCTGGGGGGGGGGTTGGGGCTTTCCTTGTGAGTGTCTGCCTCACTGTCCTGCCCAACTAGGAGGCAGTCTAGTCACTTTTTGCCTGCCGAGGCTCCGCCCTGCTGGTGTGAGGTTCGCCCTTTTCCTGCGGGCTCCGCCCTTCTGCTGTGGTCTCCGCCCTGTTCCCTCGGGCTATGCCCTGCGGGCGGAGTCTCTCTGTTGTACCTGGTTGCCTCGGCAGCGGCAGGCTGCGTCAGCAATGGGCGTGTACCTCAGTAGGGGCTGATTGCCTCGGTAATGGCTGACGCCCCTCCCCCGCGGAGCTGCACTTTAAAAAAAAAAACCTATTCACCGGGAGCGTTTGGAATCGCCGTTTTGTTTGTCGCACTGCGCTCCCCCAAACGCTGAGTCCCTGGGATTTCCTGGGCTGGGTCACAGTTCAAGACCCGTTCAGTCTCAAGTTCAGCCCTCTCAGGTCTTAGTTTGCCGGTTCAACAGGGCACCCGTAACAGTGCGCTTTTGTATGGAGCGCTGTGGAGCGCCTCTGCGCTCCGGCGCGGGCCGGAGCCGCACCGGCTGCTGGCTACGCCAGCGGAGACTTCTGCCTGGCGTCCCACGTCTCTTTTATACCTGGGGATTTCCCCGTTCTGTGGGCAACTAAGATCCGTCTGGAAATGCTTCCCCGACTCACCCTCTCCGTGCGTCCAGCGAGAGCTTCAATCCTGGGTTGTTCTCACAGAGCCATCTTGAGTCCTCCCGTCCCTCTCTTTTCTTTTTAATCAATCTGGCTAGTGGTCTGTCTATTTTGTTGATCTTTTCAAAAAACCAGCTCTTGGATTTATTGATTTTTTGAAGGGTTTTTCGTGTCTCAATCTCCTTCAGTTCAGCTCTGATCATAGTTATTTCTTGTCTTCTGCTGGGTTTTGAGTTTTTTTGATCTTGCTCCTCTAGCTCTTTCAATATTGACGATAGGGTGTCAATTTTGGATCTCTCCATTCTCCTCATATGGGCACTTATTGCTATATACTTTCCTCTAGAGACTGCTTTAAATGTGTCCCAGAGGTTCTGGCATGTTGTGTCTTCGTTCTCATTGGTTTTGAAGAACTTCTTTATTTCTGACTTCATTTCATTGTTTACCCAGTCAACATTCAAGAGCCAGTTGTTCAGTTTCCATGAAGCTGTGCGGTTCTGGGTCGGTTTCTGTATTCTGAGTTCTAACTTGATTGCACTATGGTCTGAGAGGCTGTTTGTTATGATTTCAGTTGTTTTGCATTTGTTGAGCAGTGCTTTACTTCCAATTATGTGGTCAATTTTCGAGTAGGTGTGATGTGGTGCTGAGAAGAATGTATATTCTGTGGATTTGGGGTGGAGAGTTCTGTAAATGTCTATCAGGTTTGCTTGCTCCAGGTCTGAGTTCAAGCCCTGGATATCCTTGTTGATTTTCTGTCTGGTTGATCTGTCTAATATTGACAGTGGAGTGTTAAAGTCTCCCACTATTATTGTGTGGGAGTCTAAGTCTCTTTGTAAGTCGTTAAGAACTTGCCTTATGTATCTGGGTGCTCCTGCATTGGGTCCATATATGTTTAGGATCGTTAGCTCTTCTTGTTGTATCGATCCTTTTACCATTATGTAATGGCCTTCTTTGTCTCTTTTGATCTTTGTTGCTTTAAAGTCTATTTTATCAGAGATGAGAATTGCAACTCCTGCTTTTTTTTGCTCTCCATTTGCTTGGTAAATCTTCCTCCATCCCTTTATTTTGAGCCTTTGTGTATCCTTACATGTGAGATGGGTTTCCTGGATACAGGACACTGATGGGTTTTGGCTTTTTATCCTATTTGCCAGTCTGTGTCTTTTGATTGGTGCATTTAGTCCATTTTATTTAGGGTTAATATTGTTATGTGTGAATTTGATACTGTCATTTTGATGCTAAGTTGCTGTTTTGCCTGTTCGTTGTTGTAGATTCTTCATTATGTTGATGCTCTTTAACTTTTAGTGTGATTTTGGAATGGCTGGTACTGGTTGTTCCTTTCTATGTGTAGTGCCTCTTTTAGGAGCTCTTGTAAAGCAGGCCTGGTGGTGACAAAATCTCTGAGTACTTGCTTGTTCGCAAAGGATTTTATTTTTCCTTCACTTCTGAAGCTCAGTTTGGCTGGATATGAAATTCTGGGTTGAAAGTTCTTTTCTTTAAGGATGTTGAATATTGGCCCCCACTCTCTTCTGGCTTGTAGAGTTCCTGCCGAGAGATCTGCTGTGAGTCTGATGGTCTTCCCTTTGTGGGTAACTCGACCTTTCTCTCTGGCTGCCCTTAGTATTTTCTCCTTTATTTCACCCTTGTTGAATCTGACAATTATGTGCCTTGGGGTTGCTCTTTTTGCAGAATATCTTTGTGGTGTTCTCTGTATTTCCTGCATTTGAGTGTTGGCCTGTCTTGCTAGGTAGGGGAAGTTTTCCTGGATGATGTCCTGAGGAGTATTTTCCAGCCTGGATTCATTCTCTTCGTCCCCTTCTGGTACACCTATCAAATGTAGGTTAGGTCTCTTCACATAGTCCCACATTTCTTGGAGACTTTGTTCATTCCTTTTTGCGCTTTTTTCTCTAATCTTGGTTTCTCGTTTTATTTCATTGAGTTGGTCTTCGACTTCAGATATTCTTTCTTCTGCTTGGTCAATTCGGCTATTGAAACTTGTGCATGCTTTGCGAAGTTCTCGTATTGTGTTTTTCAGCTCCTTTAATTCATTCATATTCCTCTCTAAGTTATCCATTCTTGTTATCATTTCCTCATATCTTTTTTTAAGTTGTTTAGTTTCTTTGCATTGATTTAATACATGTTCTTTTAGCTCACAAAAGTTTCTCATTATCCACCTTCTGAAGTCTAATTCCGTCATTTCGTCACAGTCATTCTCCGTCCAGCTTTGCTCCCTTGCTGGTGAGGAGTTTTGGTCCTTTCTAGGAGGCGAGGTGTTCTGGTTTCGGGTGTTTTCCTCCTTTTTGTGCTGGTTTCTTCCCATCTTTGTGGGTTTATCCGCTTGTCGTCTGCATAGTTGCTGACTTTTTGATTGGGTCTCTGAGTGGACACCCAGATTGTTAATGATGAAGTATTTCTGTTACTTGGTTTTCCTTCTACCAGCCTAGCCCCTTCTCTGTACGACTGCTGAGGTCCACTCCAGGCCCTGCTCGTCTGGGGTGCACCTCTAGCAGCTGTGGTACAGTGAGGGATGCTACCCGTTTCTTTTTCTGCTATCTTTGTCCCAGGATGATGCCTGCCAAATGTCGGTCTTTTGGATATAGAGCGGTCAGGGAGCTGCTTGAGGAGACAATCTGTACTTTTTTGGAGCTCAAGTGCTGAGCTGTGAGCTCTGTTGTTCATTCAGGGCTGTTAGGCTGCTATGTTTGATTCTGCTGCAACAGAGCTCATTAAAAAAAACCCTTTTTTCTCAAATACTCTGGTTGGGGGGTTTGGGCTTTATTGTTCAATGTCTGATGAGGTGTCCTGCCCAGCTAGAAGGCAGACTAGCCTTCTGTTTGGCTGCCGAGGCTCCGCCCTGCTGTTGTGTGATTCGCCCTGTTCCTGCAGGCTCTGCTGTGGTCTCTGCCACGCCTTCGTTGTAGCGTGTTGCCTCGGCAATGGCAGGTGGCGTCAGCAGTGGGCGTGTATCTCAGTAGGGACGGGTTGCCTCAGCAACGGCTGGCTGCATCAGCAGTGGGTGTGTATCTCAGTTGGGGCGGGTTGCCTCGGTAGTGGTGGACGCCCCTCCCCCACAGAGCGTCTCGGACCATCTGCTCGGGATAGTTTGAAATCGCGGTTTTGTTCGTCCCACTGGGTATCCCAAACGATCTGTCCCTGCAATCCCCTGGGCTGGCCTACTGTCCAAGTCTCGTTTAGTCTCAAGTCCAGCCCTCTCAAGTCTCAGGTTGCCGGTTCAACAGGGCACCCGGACAAGCGCGCCCTGTGGGGATTGCTGGGTAGGGCCGGCCGCCGCCGCCCCGGCTGCCTGGCATCCCGTGTCTTTTTTATACTTGGGAGTTTCCCCGTTCTGTGGGCAACAAAGATCAGTCTGGAAATGCAGCTCCGACTCATCTGTTTGCAGACTCAACGAGAGCTCCAATCCTGGGTTGTTCTCACAGCGCCATCTTGAGTCCTCCCCCCTTCTCACGGTTTTTATGTTGTTTATAGCAAGCGGGTAGCGCTGTGTCGATCGAGGCCCGTCTCGAATTTTTGATCTCACTGTCCACTTGGCTCAATATTCCACTGTCATGGGATGACAGGTGTGATGCGCCAAGCCTAACCCAAGTTTTGTTTTCGTTCTAAAGATGAAAATTTCTTATGTTGGTCAGACGCTTCACGAACACGCATCCTCGAAAATTTTTTTGCGTTGGTCTTCGAAGCGCCTAAATGACAGTTTTATGTGGGCCACCATACCTGGCAGGACGAGTTTCATGTTAGCACTGAGGCCTTTTCAGGCTTCTATGTAGAGTTCCAATTTCTGTGCACGTGCTGCTAAAGCGAGCACATGCCATGCCCGGCTCATCTTTTTTCTTTTTTCGGTTATTGCGTTGGTGTTCGAAGCACCTAAATGACAGGTTACTGTGAGACACCGTACCTGGCAGGTCGAGTTTCATGATAGCGCTGAAGCCTATTCGTGCTTCTATGTAGAGTCCAAATTTCAGTGCACGTGCTGCCAAAGCAAGCACATGCCATGCCCGGCTCAGCTTTTTTCTTTCTTTCGATTATTGCGTTGGTCTTTGAAGTGCCTAAATGAGAGGTTACTGTAACCTACCGTACCTGGCAGGCCCAGTTTCAGGTTAGCACTGAGGCCTTTTCGAGCTTCTATGTAGAGTCCCAATTTCAGTTTATGTGCTGCCGAAACGAGCACATGCCGTGCCCGGCTCAGCTTTCTTCTTTCTCTCGGTTTCTTTGTTGTTTAAAGCAAGTGGGTAGCACTGTGTCGGTCGAGACCAGTCTCGAATTTGTGATCTCACTGTCCGGCCGGCTGGACATTCCACTGTCATGGGATGACAGGTGTGATGCGCCGAGCCTAACCCAAGATTTTTTTTATTCTGAAGACAGAAATTTTTATTGTTGGTCGGGCGGGTCTCGAACACGCATCCTCGAAATATTTTTTGCTTTGGTCTTCGAAGTGCCTAAATTACAGGTTCTGGTGAGCCACCGTACCTGGCAGGCCGAGTTTCATGTTAGTGCTGAGGCATTTTTGGGCTTCTATCTAGAGTCCCAATTTCAGGGTACGTGCTGCCGAAGCGAGCACATGCCATGCCCAGCTCAGCTTTTCTAATTCTCGCGGTTTTTATGTTGTTTATAGCAAGCGGGTAGCGCTGTGTCGGTCGAGGCCTGTCTCGAATGTTTGATCTCACTGTCCACTTGGCTCGACATTCCACTGTCATGGGATGACAGGTGTGATGCGCCGAGCCTAACCCAAGTTTTGTTTTCGTTCTGAAGATGAAAATTTCCCATATTGGTTGGGCGCGTAACGAACACTCATCCTCAAAAATTTTTCTGCGTTGGTCTTCGAAGCGCCTAAATGACAGTTTTATGTGGGCCACCGTACCTGGCAGGACGAGTTTTATGTTAGCGCTGAGGCCTTTTCGGGCTTCTATGTAGAGTCCCAATTTCTGTGTATGTGCTGCCAAAGCGAGCACATGCCGTGCCTGGCTCAGCTTTTTTATTTCTCTTGGATTTTATGTTGTTTATAGCAAGTGGGTAGCACTGTGTTGGTCGAGGCCAGTGTCGTATTTGTGATCTCACTGTCCACCCAGTTTGACATTCCACTGTCATGGCATTACAGGAGTGATGCGCCAAGCCTAACCCAGGTTTTGTTTTCATTCTGAAGACGGAAATTTTCCACGTTGGTCAGGCGGGTCTCGAACACGCATCCTCGAAATTTCTATTGCATTGGAATTCGAAGCGCCTAAATGACAGGTTCCTGTGAGCCACCGTAGCTGTCAGGCCGAGTTTCATGTTAGCGCTGAGGCCTTTTCAAGCTTCTATGTAGAGTCTTAATTTCAATGTATGTTCTGCCGAAGCGAGCACATGCCGTGCCTGGCCCAGCTTTTTATTTCTCTCGGTTTTCATGTTGTTTATAGCAAGCAAGTAGCACTGTGTCAGTCGAGGCCAGTCTCGTATTTGGGATCTCACTGTCCACCCAGCTCGACATTCAACTGTCATGGGATGACAGGTGTGATGTGCCGAGCCTATCCCAAGTATTGTTTCCATTCTGAAGATGAAAATTTCCCATGTTGGTTGGGCGGGTATCGAACACGGATTCCCAAAATGTTTTCTGCATTGGTTACTGAGTCCCTAAATGATAGGTTCCTGTGAGCCACGGTACCTGGCAGGCCGAGTTTCATGTTAGTGCTGAGGCCTTTCCGGGCTTTCATGTAGAGTCCTAATTTCAGTGTATGTGCTGCTGAAACGAGCACATGCCGTACCCAGCTACGTTTTTTTTTTCTTTCGGTTATTTCGTTGGTCTTCTAAGCGCCTAAATGACAGGTTACTGTGAGTTGCCGTACCTGGCAGGCCGAGTTTCATGTTAGCACTGAGGCCTTTTTGGGCTTCTATGTAGAGTACCAATTTTAGTGTATGTGCTGTCGAAGCGAGCACATGCCGTGCCGGTCTCAGCTTTTTTATTTCTCTCGGTTTTTATGTTGCTTAGAGCAAGCAGGTAGTGCTGTGTCCGTCGAGGCCTGTCTCGAATTTGTGATCTCACTGTCCGCCCAGCTCGACATTCCACTGTCATGGGATGACAGGTGTGATGCACCAGCATAACCCAAGTGTTGTTTTTGTTCTGAAGAAGGAAATTTCCCATGTTGGTTGGGCGGGTCTCGAACACGCATCCTCGAAAATTATTTGCGTTGGTGTTCGAAGTGCCTAAATGACAGGTTCCTGTGAGCCACTGTACCTGGCAGGCTGAGTTTCAGGTTAGCGCTGAGGTTTTTTCGGGCTTCTATGTAGAGTCCCAATTTCAGTGTATGTGCTGCCGAAGCGAGCACATGCCGTGCCAGGCTCAGCTTTTTTTTTTCTTTCGGTTATTGCATTGGTCTTCCTAGCGACTGAATGACAGGTTACTGTGAGCCATTGTACCTGGCAGGCCGAGTTTCATGTTAGTGCTGAGGCCTTTTCGGGCTTTTATGTAGAGTCCCAATTTCAGTGTACATGCTGCCGAAGCAAGCACATGCCCTACCCGGCTCAGCTTTTTTATTTCTTTCAGTTTTTATGTTGTTTATAGCAAGCGGGTAGCACTGTGTCGGTCGAGGCCAGTCTCGAATTTATAATCTCACTCTCCGCATGGCTGGACATTCCACTGTCATGGGATTACAGGTGTGACTCTCTGAGCCTAACCCACGTTTTGTTAACGCTCTGAAGATGGAAATTTTCTAGGGTGGTCAGGTGGGTCTCGAACACGCATCCAAGAATTTTTTTTTTGTTGGTCTTCGAACCGCCTAAATGACAGGTTCCTGTGAGCCGCCGTACCTTGCAGGCCGAGTTTCTTGTTAGCGCTGAGGCCTCTTCAGGCTTCTATGTAGCGTCCCAATTTCAGTGTATGTGCTGCCGAAACGAGCACATGCCATGCCCGGCTCAGCTTTATTTCTTTCGGTTTTAATGTTGTTTATAGCAAGCGGGTAGTGCTGTGTCGTTCAAGGCCAGTCTCGTATTTGTGATCTTACTGTCTGCCCGGCTTGACATTTTGATGTCATGGGATTACAGGAGTGATGCGCCGAGCCCATCCCATGTTTTGTTTCCGTTCTGAAGACGGACATTTCCCACGTTGGTCGGGTGGGTCACGAACAGGCATTTTCAAAATTTTTGTTGCGATCGTCTTCAAAGACCCTAAATGACAGGTTCCTGTGAGCCACCGTACGTGGCAGGCCGAGTTTTATGTTAGCGCTGAGGCCTTTTCAGGCTCCTATATAGGGTCCCAATTTCAGTGTATGTGCTGCCAAAGCGAGCACATACCGTGTCCGGCTCAGCTTTCTTATTTCTTTTGGTTTTAATGTTGTTTATAGCAAGCGGATTGCACTGTGTCGGTCGAGGCCAGTTCGGAATTTGGGATCTCACTCTCCGCCCGGCTTGACATTCCGCTGTCATGGAATTACAAATGTGATGCGCCGAGCCTAATTCAAGTTTTGCTTTCGTTCTGAAGACGGACATTTCCCTCGTTTCTCGGGCGGGTCACGAACAAGCATCCTCAAAATTTTTTTTGCCTTGGTCTTCAAAGCACCTAAATGACAGGTTCCTGTGAGGCACCGTAGCTGGCAGGCCAAGGTTCATGTTAGCGCTGAGGCCTTTTTGGGCTCCTATGTAGAGTCCCAATTTCTGTGTATGTGCTGCCAAAGTGAGCACATGCCGTGCCCAGCTCAGCTTTATTATTTCTTTCGGTTATTTTGTTTATAGCAAGCGGGTAGCGCTGTGTCAATCGAGGCCCATCTCGAATTTGGGATCTCCCTGTCCGCCCGGCTCAACATTCAAATGTCATGGAATTAGAGGTGTGATGTGCCGAGCCCAACCCAAGTTTTGTGTCCATTCTGAAGACGGACATTTCCCACGTTAGTCGGGCGGGTCATTAACAGGCATTTTCGAAATTTTATTTGCGTTGGTTTTAAAAGCGCCAAAATGACAGGTTCCTGTGAGCCATCGTACATGGCAGGCCGAGTTTCACGGTAGCACTGAGGCCTTTTTGGGCTCCTATGTAGAGTCCCAATTTCAGCATTCGTGCTGCAAAAGCAAGCACATGCCGTGCCAAACTCAGCTTTATTATTTCTTTCGGGTCTTATGTTGTTTATAGCAAGCAGGTAGTGCTGTGTTGGTCAAGGCCAGTCCCGAATTTGAGATCTCACTGGTAGCCAGGCTCGACATTCCGCTGTCATGGTATTACAGGTGTGGTGTGCCGAGCCTAACACAAGTTTCATTTACGATTTTAAGACGGCCATTTTCCACATTGGTCATGTGTGCCACGAACAGGCATCCTTGAAATTCTTTTTGCGTTGGTCTTCAAAGTGCCTAAATGACAGGTTCCTGTGAGCCACCATGCATTGCAGGCTGAGTTTCATGTTAGCGCTGAGGCCTTTTCGGGCTCCTATGTAGAGTCCCAATTTTAGTGTACGTGCTTTCGAAACGAGCACATGCCACCTCTGGCTCAGCTTTATTATTTCTTTCGGTTTTTATGTTGTTAAGAGCAAGCGGGTAGCGCTCTGTCGGTCGAGGACAGTGTCGAATTTGGGATCTACCTGTCCGCCTGGCTCGATATTCTGCTGTCATGGGATTACCACTGTGATGGGCCGAGCCTAACCCAAGTTTTGTTTTTGTTCTGATGGCGGATATTTCCCACGTTGGTCAAGCATGTCACGAACAGGCATCCTCGATATTTTTTTTCGTTGGTTTTCAAAGCGCCTAAATGAAAGGTTACTGTGAGCCACCGTACCTGGAAGGCCGAGTTTTAAGTTAGCGCCGAGGCCTTTTTGCGCTCCTAAGTAGAGTACCAATTTCAGTGTACGTGCTGCCGAAGCGAGCACATGTTGTGCCCGGCTCAGCTTTACTATTTCTTTCGGTTTTTATGTTGTTTATAGCAAGCGGGTAGCGCTGTGTCAGTCAAGGCCAGTCTCGAATTTACGATCTCACTCTCCACCCGGCTAGACATTCCACTGTCATGGGATTACATGTGTGATGCTCTGAGCCTACCCCAAGTTTTGTTTTTGTTCTGAAGACGGACATTACCCACATTGGTCGGGCGGGTCCCAAACAGGCCTCCTTGAAATATTTTTTGCTTTGGACTTCAAAGCACCTAAATTATGGGTTCCTGTGAGCCACCGTACCTGGCAGGCCGAGTTTCATGTTAGCGCTGAGGCCTTTTTGGGTCCAATGTAGATTCCCAATTTCAGTGCACGTGCTGCCAAAGTGAGCACATGTTGCACCCTGCTCAGCTTTATTATTTCTTTCGGTTTTTATGTTGTTTATAACAAGCGGGTAGCGCTGTGTCGGTTGAGACCAGTCTCGAATTTGGGATCTCACTTTCCTCCCAGCTCGACATTCCGCTGTCATGGGATTAGAGGTGTGATGCGTCGAGCCTAACTTAAGTTTTGCTTCTGTTCTGAAGACGGAGATTTTCCACGGCGGTCTGGCGGGTCACAAACAGGCATCCTCGAAATATTTTTTGCCTTGGTCTTCACAGGGCCTAAATGACAGGTTCCTGTGAGTCTCCGTACCTGGCAGGCCGAGTTTCATGTTAGCGCTGAGGTTTTTTCGAGCTCCTATGTTGAGTCCCAATTTCAGTGTACATGCTGCCGAAGCGAGCACATGCCGCGCCCACTAAGGTTTATTATTTCTTTCAGTTTTTATGTTGTTTATACCAAGCAGGTAGCACTGTGTCGGTGGAGGCCAGTCTCGAATTTGGGATCTCACTGCCAGCCCGGCTCGACATACCGTTGTCATGGGATTGCAGGTGTGATGCCCCGAGCCTAACCCAAGTTCTGTTACCGTGCTGAACACGGACATTTCCCACGTTGGTCGGGCGGGTCACGAACAGGCATTTTCGAAATGTTTTTTGCATTGGGTCTTCAAAGCACCTAAATGACAGGTTCCTGTGAGCCATTGTACCTGGCAAGCCGAGATTCATGTTAGTGCTGTGGCCTTTTCAGGCTCCTATGTAGAGTCCCAATCTCAGTGTACATGCTGCCAAAGCGAGCACATGCCATGCCCAGCTCAGCTTTATTATTTCTTTAAGTTTTTATGTTGTTTATCGCAACCGGGTAGCACAGTGTCGGTGGAGGCCAGTCTCGAATTTGGGATCTCACTGCCAGCCCGGCTCGACATACCGTTGTCATGGGATTGCAGGTGTGATGCCCCGAGCCTAACCCAAGTTCTGTTACCGTGCTGAACACGGACATTTCCCACGTTGGTCGGGCGGGTCACGAACAGGCATCCTCGAAATGTTTTTTGCGTTGGTCTTCAAAGAGCCTAAATGACAGGTTCCTGTGAGCAACCGTACCTGGCAGGCCGAGTTTCATGTAAGCGCTGAGGCCTTTTTGGGTTCCTATGTAGAGTTTCAATTTCAGTGTACGTGCTGGCGAAACGAGCACATGCCATGCTCAGCTCAGCATTATTATTTCTCTCGGTTTTTATATTGTTTAAACCAAGTGGGTAGCGCTGTGTTGGTCGAGGCCAGTCTCGAATTTGGGATCTCACTTTTTGCCCGGCTCAACATTCCGGTGTCATGGGATTAAATATGTGATGCGCTGAGCCTATCTCAGTTTTGTTTCCATTCTGAAGACGGACATTTTCCACGTTGGTCCAGCGGGTCACGCACAGGCATCCTCGAAATACTTTTTGCATTGGTCTTCAAAGCGCCTAAATGACACATTCCTGTGAGCCACCATACCTGGCAGGCTGAGATTCATCTTAGCGCTAAGGCCCTTTCAGACTCCTAAGTAGAATCCAAATTTCAGTGTACGTGCTGCCAAAGCGAGCACATGCTGTGCCCGGGTCACCTTTATTATTTCTTTCCGTTTTTATGTTGTTCATAGCTAGCGGGTAGCGCTGTGTCAGTCGAATCCAGTCTTGAATTTGGGATCTCACTGTCCGCCCGGATCGACATTCTGCTGTCATGGGATTACAGGCGTGATGCGCCGAGCCTGACCCAACTTTTTTTCGTTCTGAAGACGGACATTTCCCACGTTGGTCAAGTGGGTCATGAACAGGCGTCCTCGAAATTTTTTTCCGTTGGTCTTCAAAGCACCTAAATGACAGGTTCCTGTGAAACACCGTACCTGGCAGGCCGAGTTTCATGTTAGCGCTGAGTCATTTTCACGCTTCCATGTAGAGTCCCAATTTCAGTGTACATGCTGCCAAAGCGAGCACATGCCGTGCTCAGCTCAGCTTTATTATTTCTTTCGGGTTTCATGTTGTTTATAGCAAGCAGGTAGCGCTGTGTCGGTCGAGGCCAGTCTCGAATTTGGGATCTCACTGTCCGCCCGGCTCAATATTCCACTGTCATGGGATTACAGGTGTGATGTGCTGAGCCTAACCCAAGTTTGTTTCCGTTCTAAAGACGAACATTTTCCACGTTGGTCAGGCGGGTCATGAACAGGCATCCTCGAAATCTTTCCTGCCTTGGTCTTCAAAGTGCCTAAATGACAGGTTCCTGTGAGCCACCGTACCTGGCAGTCCGAGTTTCATGTTAGCACTGAGGCCTTTTCGGGCTCCTATGTACAGTCCCAATTTCAGTGTACATGCTACCGAAGCGAGCACATGCCATTCCTGGCTCTGCTTTATTATGTTTTTTGGTTTTTATGTTATTTATAGCATGCGGGTAGCACTATGTCAGTCGATGCCAGTCTCAAATTTGGGATCTCCCTGTCCACCCGGCTCGACATTTTGTTGTCATGGGATTACAGGTGTGATGCGCCGAGCCTAACCCAAGTTTTGTTTCCTTTCTGAACACGGACATTTCTCACGTTGGTTGGGCGGGTCACAAACAGGCATCCTCGAAATTTTTTGCGTTGGTCTTCAAAGCACCTAAATGACAGATTTCTGTGAGTCACTGTACCTGGCGGCCGAGTTTCATGTTAGGGCTTAGGCTTCTTTGGGCTCTTATGTAGAGCCCCAATTTCAGTGTACCTGCTGCCGAGTGAGAACATGTCGTGCCCGGCTCAGCTTTATTATTTCTTTCGGTTTTTATATTGTTTATCGCAAGCGGGTAGTGCTGTGTCGGTCGAGGCCAGTCTCGAATTTGGGATCTCACTGTTTGCCCCGCTCAATATTCCGCTGTGATGGGATTACAGGTGTGATGCGCCGATCCTATCCCAAGTTTTGCTTCCGTTCTTAAGACGGACATTCTCCACGTTGGTCGGGCAGGTCACGAACAAGCATTCTCGAAATTTTTTTTGCGTTAGTCTTCAAAAGACCTAAATTACAGGTTCATGTGAGCCACCGTACCTGGGAGGCCGAGTTTCATGTTAGCACTGAGGTTTTTTCGGGCTCCTATGTAGAGTCCCAATTTCAGTGTACGTGCTGCTGAAGAGAGCACATGCCATGCCCGGCTCAGCTTTATTATTTCTTTCGGTATTTATGTTGTTTATAGCAAGCGAGTAGCGCTGTGTAGGTCGAGGCCAGTCTCGAATTTGGGATTTCTTGGTCCGCCCAGCATGACATTCCACTGTAATGGGACTACAGGTGTGATGCGCTGAGCCTAACCCAAGTTTTGTTTTTGTTCTGAAGACGGACATTTCCCACGTTGGTCAGGCGGGTCATGAACAGGCATCCTCGAAATGTTTTTTGCGTTGGTCTTCAAAGTGCCTAAATGACAGGTTCCTTTGAGCCACCTTGGATGGCAGGCCGAGATTCATGTCAGCGCTGAGGCCTTTTCGGGCTCCTATGTAGAGTTTCAATTTCAGTGTACATGCTGCCAAAGCGAGCACATGCCGTGCCCGGCTCCGCTTTATTATTTCTTTCGGTTTATATGTTGTTTATAGCAGGCTGGTAGCGCTTTGACGATCGAGGCCAGTCTCGAATTTGGAATCTCCCTGTCCACCTGGCTCGACCTTCTGCTGTCATGGGATTACTTGTGCGATGCGCCAAGCCTGACCCACGTTTTGTTTTCGTTCTGAAGACAGATATTTCCCATGTTGGTTGGGTGTGTCACAAAAAGGCATTCTCGAAATGTTTTTTGCGTTGGTCTTCAAAGCGCCTAAATGACAGGTTCCTGTGAGCAACCGTACCTGGCAGGCTGAGTTTCATGTTAGCGCTGAAGCCTTTTTGGGCTCCTATGTAGATTTCCAATTTCAGTGTAAATGCTGCCAAAGCGAGCACATGCTGTGCCCGGCTCAGCTTTATTATTTCTTTCGGTTTTAATATTCTTTATAGCAAGCAGGTAGCACTGTGTCAATCGAGGCCAGTCTCGAATTTGGAATCTCACTGTCCGCCCGGCTTGACATTCCACTGTCATAGGATTACAGGTGTGATGCGCCGAGTGTAACCCAAGTTTTGTTTCCGTTCTGAAGACAGACATTTCCCACGTTGGTCGGGTGGCACATGAACAGGCATCTTTGATATTATTTATGTGGTCTTTAAAGCGCCTAAATGACCGGTTCCTGTGAGTCACCGTACCTGGCAGGCCAAGTTTCATGTTAGCGCTGAGGCCTTTTCGGGCTCCTATGTAGAGTCCCAATTTCAGTGTACATGCTGCCGAAGAGAGCACATGCCCACCTGGCTCTGCTTTATTATTTCTTTTGGTTTATATGTTGTTTATAGCAGACCGGTAGTGCTGTGACGGTCGAGGCCAGTCTCAAATTTGGGATATCACTGTCAGCCCGGCACGACATTTAGCTGTCATGGGATTAAAGGTGTGATGCACCAAGCCTAACCCAAGTTTTGTTTCCGTTCTGAATACGGACATTTCCCAAGTTGGTCGGGCGGGTCACGAACAAGCATCCTCGAAATTTTTTGTGTTGGTCTTCAAAGCGCCAAAATGACTGGTTTTGGTTAGCCACCATACCTGGCAGGCCGAGTTCCATGTTAGCACTGAGGCCTTTTCGGGCTCCTATGTAGAGTCCCAGTTTCAGTGTATGTGCTGCCAAAGTGAGCACATGCCGCACCCAGCTCAGCTTTTTATTTCTTTCAGTTTTGATGTTGCTTAGCAAGCGGGTAGCGCTGTGTCAGTCGAGGCAAGTCTCGAATTTGGGATCTCACTGTCTGCCAGGCTTGACATTTTGTTGTCATGGGATTACAGGTGTGATGTGCCGAGCCTAACCCAAGATTTGTTTTCGTTCTGAAGATGGACATTTCCCACGTTCATCGGGCAGGTCACGAACAGGCATCCTCAAAATTTTTTTTGCGTTGGTCTTCAAAGCGCCTAAATGACAGGTTCCTGTGAGCCACCGTACCTGGCAGGCCGAGTTTAATGTTAGCACTAAGGCCTTTTTGGGCTCCTATGTAGAGTCCCAATTTCAGTGTACGTGCTGCCGAAACGAGCACATGCCCGCCCGGCTCAGATTTATTTATTTCGGTTTTTATGTTGTTTATAGCAAGCGGATAGCGATGCGTCAGTCGAGGCCAGTCTCGAATTTGGGATCTCACTGTCCACCCGGCTCGACATTCTGCTGTCATGCAATTATAGGTGTGATGCGCCAAGCCTAACCCAGGTTTTGTTTCCGTTCTGAAGACGGACATTTCCCACGTTGGTTGAGTGGGTAACGAACAGGCATCATTGAATTTTTTTTTGCGTTGGTCTTCAAAGCGCCTAAATGACAGGTTTCTGTGAGCCATTGTACCTGGCAGGCCGAGTTTCATGTTAGCACTGAGGCCTTTTCAGGCTCCTATGTAGAGTTCCAATTTCAGTGTACGTGCTGCCAAAGGGAGCACATGCCGTGCCCGGCTCAGCTTTTTCATTTCTTTCAGATTTTATGTCATTTATAGCAAGCCGGTAACACTGTGTCAGTTGAGGCCAGTCTCGAATTTGTGATCTCACCTTCTGCCCGGCTCGACATTCCACTGTCATGAAATTACAGGAATGATGCCTTGAGCCTAACCCAAGTTTTGTTTCCATTCTGAAGACAGAAATTTCCCATGTTGTTTGGGCAGGTCTCGAACACGCATCCTCGAAATTTTTTTTGCGTTGGTCTTCGAAGCACCTAAATGACAGGTTTCTGTGAGTCACCGCACCTGGAAGGCCGAGTTTCATGTTAGTGCTGATGTTTTTTCGGGCTTCTATGTAGAGTCCCAATTTCAGTGTATATGCTGCCGAAGCGAGCACATGCCATGCCCAGCTCAACTTCTTTCTTTCTTTCAGTTATTGCATTGGTCTTCGAAGCGCCTATATGACAGGTTCCTGTGAGCCACTGTACCTGGGAGGCCGAGTTTCATGTTAGCGCTGAGGCCTTTTTGGGCTTCTACGTAGAGTCCCAAATTCCGTGTACAGGCTGCCGAAGCGAGCACATGCCGTGCCCGTCGTCTCAGCTTTTTTATTTCTCTTGTTTTTTATGTTGTTTATAGCAAGTGGGTAGCGCTGTGTCAATTGAGGCCAGTCTCGAATTTGTGATCGCACTTCTTGCCCGGCTCGACATTCCACTGTCATGGGATTACAGGTGTGATGTGCCGAGTGTAACCCAAGTTTTGTTTTTGTTCTGAAGACGGAAATTTCCCATGTTGGTCGGGCGATTCTCGAACACACATCTTCGAATTTTTTTTGCATTGGTCTTCGAAGCGCCTAAATGTCAGGTTCCTGTGAGCCACCGTACATGGCAGGCCGAGTTTCATGTTAGCACTGAGGCCTTTTCGGGCTTCTATGTAGAGTCCCAATTAGTGTACATGCTGCCGAAGCAACCACATGCCATGCGTGGCTCAGCTTTTTTATTTCTTTTGGTCTTTATGTTGTTTATAGCAAGCGGGTAGCACTGTGTCAGTCGAGGCCTGTCTCGAATTTGTGATCTCACTGTTCACCCACGTTGACATTCCACTGTCATGGAATGACAGGTGTGATGCGCTGAGAATAACCCAAGTTTTGTTTCCGTTCTAAAGATGGAAATTTGCCATGTTGGTCAGGCGGGTCTCGAACACGCATCCTCTAAATTTTTTTGCGTTGGTCTTCGAAGCGCCTAAATGACAGGTTACTGTAGATATCGTACCAGGCAGGCCGAGTTTCATGTTAGCGCGGAGGCCTCTTCGGGCTTCTATGTAGAGTTTCAATTTCAGTGTACGTGCTGCCAAAGCGAGCACATGCCGTGCCCGGCTCAGCTTTTTTATTTCTCATGGTTCTTATGTTGTTTATAGCAAGTGGGTAGCGCTGTGTTTGTCGAGGCCAGTCTCGAATTTGTGATCTCACTGTTTGTCCGGCTCGACATTCCACTGTTAAGGGATGACAGGTGTGATGCGCAGAGCTTAACCCAAGTTTTGTTTCTGTTCTGAATACGGAAATTTCCCCTGTTGGTCGGGCGAGTCTCGAACACGCATCTTCGAAATTTTTTTTCTGTTCGTCTTCGAAACTCGGCCTCCCAGGTACGGTGGCTGTCAGGAACCTGTCATTTAGGCGCTTCGAAGACCAACACAATAACCGAAAGAAAGAAAAAAGCTGAGCCCGGCACGGCAGGTACTTGCTTCGGCAGCACGTACACTGAAATTGGGACTCTACATAGAAGCCCGAAAAGGCCTCAGCGCTAACATGAAACTCGGCCTGCCACATACAATGGCTCAGAGGAACCTGTCATTTTGGCACTTCGAAGACCAACGCAAAAGAAATTTCGAGGATGCATGTTCGAGGCTTGCTCGACCAACATGGGAAATTTTTGTCTTCAGAACGGAAATAAAACTTGGGTTAGGCTCGGCGCATCACACCTGTAATTTCATGACAGTGGAATGTCGAGCCAGGCGGACAGTGAGATCACAAATTCGAGACTGGTTTTGACCTACACAGCCCTAATCTCTTGCTATAAACAACATAAAAACCTAAAAAAATTAAAACCTGAGCGAGGCACGGCATGTACTTGCATCGGCAGTACGTACACTGAATTTGAAACTCTACATGGAAGCCTGAAAAGGCCTCAGTGCTAACATGAAACTCGGCCTGCCAGGTACGGTAACTAACAGGAACCTGTCATTTAGGCACTTCGAAGACCAAGGCTCAAAAAATTTTGAAAATGCGTGTTCGAGACCCGCCCGTCCAACATAAAAAATTTCCGTCTTTAGAACGGAAACAAAACTTGGGTTAGGCTCGGCGCATCACACCAGTTTCCACTGTGTGTAACCAGTATGAAGTGTAAAGTTCACATTGTGTGGTAACCGCTGTGAAGTGTACAGTTCCCACTGTGTGTAACCATTGTAAAGTGTACCATTCCCATTGTGCGGTGACAATTGTTAAGTGTACAGTTCCCATTGTGTGTAACCATTGTGAAGTGTACTGTTCCCATTGTGTGGTAACCATGGTGAAGTTTACAGTTCCCATTGTGTGGTGACCACTGTGAAGTGTAGAGTTACCACTGTGTGTAATCATTGTGAAGTGTCAATTTTTAATGTGTTTAACCATTGTAAAGTGTACAGTTCCCATTGTGTTGTAACCATTCTGAAGCGTACGGTTCCCCTTGTGTGTAACCACTGTGATGTGTACAATTACCATTGTGTTGTAACCGCTGTGAAGTTTACAGTTTCCAGTGTGTGATAACCATTGTGAAGTGTACATTTCCCCTAGTGTGTAACCATTGTGAAGTGTACAGTTACCATTGTGTGCTAACCGCTGCAAAGTGTACAATTCCAATTGTGTGGTAATCGTTGTGAAGTATAGAGTTATCATTGTGTGGTAACCATTGTGCAGTGTACAGTTCCCATTGTGTGTAACCATTGTGCAGTGTACAGTTCACATTGTGTGGTAACCATGGTGATGTGTACAGTTCTTATTGTGCTGTAACCGCTTTGAAGAGTACAGTTAGCATTGTGTGGTAACCAATGGGAAGTGTAGAGTTTGCATTGTGTGGAAAACATTGTGAAGTGTACAGTTATCATTGTGCGGTTACCGCTGTGAAGTGTAGAGTTTCCATTGTGTGTAACCATTTTGAAGTGTAAAGTTCCCATTGTGTGGTAACCATTGTGAAGTGTACAGTTGCCATGATGTGGTAACAATTGTTACGTGTACAGTTCTTATTGTGCGCTAACATTGTGAAGTGTAAAGTTACCATTGTGTGGTAACCGTTGTGAAGTGTACAGGTCCTATGCTGTAGTAACCATTGTGAAGTGTACAGTTACAATTTTGTGGAAATCATTGTGAAGTGTACAGTTCCCATTGTGTGTAACCATTTTGAAGTGTACGGTTTCCATTCTGTTGTAACCATGGTGAAGTGTATAGTTCCCATTGTGTGGTTACCGCTCTGAAGGGTAGAGTTACCATTGTGTGTAACCATTGTGAAGTGTACAGTTCCCATTGTGTTTAACCATTGTGAAATGTACAGTTTCCATTGTGTTGTAACCATCCTGAAGTGTACAGTTTTCTTTGTGGGTAACCACTGTGATGTGTAAAGTTACCATTGTGTGGTAACCGCTGTGAAGTGTAGAGTTACCATTGTGTGTTAACCATTGTAAAGTGTTCAGTTCTCATAGTGTGTAACAATTGTGAATTGCACAGTTATTATTGTGTGTAACCATTGTGAAGTGTACAGTTCCCATTGTGTTTACCCATTTCGAAGTGTACAGTTCCCATTCTGTTGTAACCATCCTGAAGTGTACAGTTCCCCTGGTGTGTAACCACTGTGATGTGTACAGTTACCATTGTGTGGTAACCGCTGTGAAGTGTACTGTTACCATTGTGTGATAACCATTGTAAAGTGTAAAGTTTCCATTCTGTGGTAACCATGAAGAAGTGTACAGTTACCATTGTGTAGTAACCATTGTGAAGTGTACAGTTAACATTGTGTTCTAACCGCTGCAGAGTATACAGTTCCCATTGTGTGGTAACCGTTGTGATGTGTACAGTTACTACTGTGTGGTAACCATTGTGAAGTGTACAGTTCCCATTGTGTGGTAACCATTGTGAAGTGCACAGTTCCCATTGTGTGGCAACTGGTGTAAATTGTACAGTTCCCATTGTGCATAACCATTGTTAAGACTACAGTTTCCATTTTGTCGTAAATATTGTGAAGTGTCCAGTTCATATTGTGTGTAACCATTGAGAAGTATAGAGTTCCCATTGTGTGGTAATCATTGTGAAGTGTACTGTTCCCATTGTGTGGTGACCATTGTGAAGTGTCCAGTTACTACTCTGTGTAACCATTGTGAAGTGTATAGTTACCATTGTGTTTTAACTGTTATGAAGTGTACAGTTTCCATTGTGTGGTAACCATTGTGAAGTGTACACTTCCCATTGTGTAGTAACCATTGTGAAGTTTACAGTTACCGTTTTGTGGTAACGGCTGTGAAGGGTACAGTTACCATACTGTGGTAACCATTGTGAAGTGTACTGTTACCATTGTGTGATAACCATTGTAAAGTGTAAAGTTTCCATTCTGTGGTAACCATGAAGAAGTGTACAGTTACCATTGTGTAGTAACCATTGTGAAGTGTACAGTTAACATTGTGTTCTAACCGCTGCAGAGTATACAGTTCCCATTGTGTGGTAACCGTTGTGATGTGTACAGTTACTACTGTGTGGTAACCATTGTGAAGTGTACAGTTCCCATAGTGTTGTAACCACTGTGAAGTGTACAGTTCCCATTTTGTGGGAACCATTGTGAAGTGTACAGTTTCCATTGTGTGGTAACCACGGTGAAGTGTACAATTCCCATTGTGTGGTAACAGTTGTGAAGTGTACAGTGACCATTGAGTGTAACCATTGTGAAGTGTAAAGTTCCCATTTTATGTAACCATTGTGAAGTGTGCAGTTCCCATTGTGTGGTAACAATTTTGAAGGCTAGAGTTCCCATTGGGTGTATTACTGTGAAGTGTACAGTTACCATTGTGTGGTAACTGCTGTGAAGTGTACAGTTACCATTATGTGGTAACCATTGTAAAGTGTACAGTTCTTATTGTGTGGAACCATTGTGAAGTGTAAAGTTACCATTGTGTAGTAACCACTGTAAAGTGTACAGTTACCATTTTGTGGTAACGATTGTTAAGTGTAGAGTTCTTATTGTGTTTAACCATTGGGAAGTGTACAGTTCCCATTGTGTGGTAATCATTGTAAATTGTACAGTTCCCATTGTGTGTAATCATTGTGAAATGTACAATTCCAAATGTGTGGTAACCATGGTGCAGTGTACAGTTACCATTGTATGGTAACGGCTGGGAAGTGTACAGTTTCAATTGTGTGGTAGCCATTGTGAAGTGTACATTTCCCATTGTGTGGTAAGCATTGTGAAGGGTATAGTTCCCATTGTGTGGGAACTATGGTGAAATGTACAGTTCCCATTGTGTGGTAACCACTGTGAAGTGTACAGTTCCCATTGTGTGTAACCATTGTGAAGTTTACAGTTTTCATTGTGTGGTAACCATTGGGAAGTGAAGAGTTACCATTGTGTGGTAACCATGGTGAAGCATACAGTTTCCATTGGGTGTAACCATTGTACAGTGCACAGTTCCCATTGTTTTGTAACCATTGTGAGGTGTACAGTTTCCATTGTGCACAACCACTGTGAAGTGTACAGTTACCATTTTGTGGTGACCATTGTGAAGTGTACAGTTCATATTGTGTGTAACCATTGGGAACTGTATAGTTCCCATAGTGTGGTAACCATTGTGAAGTGTACAGTTCCCATTTTGTGTAACCATTGTGAAGTGCACAGTTACCATTTTGTGTAGCCATTGTGAAGTGTACAGTTCCCATTTTGTGGAACCATTGTGAAGTGTACAGTTTTAATTGTGTGGTAAACATTGTGAAGTGTACAGTTCCCATTTTGTGGTAACCATTGTGAAGTGTACAGTTACCACTGTGTGGCAAACATTTTGAAGTGTACAGTTTCCGTGGTGTGGTAACTGCTGTGAAGTGTACAGTTTCCATTGTCTGGTAACCATGGTGAAGTGTACAGTTCCCATTGTGTGATGACCATTGTGAAGGGTACAGTCCCCATTGTGTGTAACCATTGTAAAGTGTACACTCTTCAGTGTGTGGTAACTATTGTGAAGTGTAGAGTTACCATTGTGTGGTAACTGTTGTGAAGTGTACAGTTCCCATTGTGTGGGAACAATTGTGATGTGTACAGTTCCCATCGTGTGGTAACCATTCAGAAGTGTACAGTTCCCATTGTGTGTAAGCATTGTGAAGTGTACAGTTTTCATTGTGTGGTAACCATTGTGAAGTGTACAGTTACCATTGTGTGGGAAAAATTGTGATGTGTACAGTTCCCATAGTGTGGTAACAATTGTGAAGTGTCCAGTTCCTATTGTGTTTAACTATTGTAAAGTGTACAGTTTCCATTGTGTGGTAACCATTGTGAAGTGTATACTTCCCATTGTGTGGTAACCATGGTGAAGTGTACAGTTACCATTGTTTCATAACCGCTGTGAAATGTACAGTTACAGTTTTGTGGTAACAATTGTGAAGTGTACAGTTCCCATTGTGTGGTAACCATTGGGAAATGTAGAGTTACCATTGTGTGGTAATCACTGTGAAGTGTACAGTTTCCATTGTGTGTAACCATTTTACAGTGCACAGTTCCCATTGTTTTATAACCATTGTGACATGTACAGTTTTCATTGTGCATAACCACTGCGAAGTGTACAGTTTCAATTTTGTGGTAACCATTGTGAAGTGTCCAGTTCATATTGTGGGTAACCATTGGAAAGTGTAAAGTTCCCATCGTGTGGTAACCATTGTGAAGTGTAGAGTTCCCACTCTGTGTAACCATTGTGAAGTGTAAAGTTTCCATTGGGTGATAACCATTGTGAAGTGTACACTTATTCTTTTGTCATAACCACTGTGAAGTGTACAGTTACCATTGTGTGGGAACCATTAAGAAATGTACAGTTTTTATTGTGTGGTAAACATTGTGAAGTGTAGAATTATCATTGTGTGGTAACTGCTGTGAAGTGTACAGTTCCCATTTTGTGGTGGCCATTGTAAAGTGTAGAGTTCGCATTGTGTGTTACCATTGTGAAGTGTACACTTCTTATTGTGTGGTAATCATTTTGAAGTGTAGAGTTACCATTGTGTGCTTACTGCTGTGATGTGTAGAGTTTCCATTGTGTGGGAACCATTGCGAAGTGTACAGTTACCATTGTGTGGAAACCGCTGTGAAGTGTACAGGTACCATTGTGTTTTAACCGCTGTGTAGTGTAGAGTTACCATTGTGTGGAAACCATTGCGAAGTGTACAGTTTTCATTCTGTGGTAACCATTGCGAAGCGTACAGTTACAATGGTGTGGTAACCATTGTGAGGTGTACAGTTATAATTGTGTGGTAATGATTGTGAAGTGTACAGTTTCCATTGTGTGGTAACCCTTGTGAAGTGTACAGTTCCCATTGTTTGGTAAACCCTGTGGAGCGTACAGTTCCCATTGTGTGGTAATCGCTGTGAAGTGTACAATTCCCCTTGTGAAGTAACCATTGCGCACAGTATAGTTTCCATTATGTGGTAACCATGGCGAAGTGTACAGTTACCATTTTGTGTAAACATTGTGAGGTGTACAGTTCCAATAGTGTTTAACCATTGTGAAATGTATGGTCCCCATTGTGTGGTAACCGCTGTGAAGTGTACAGTTACCATTGTGTGTAACCATTGTGAAGCGTACAGTTATGATTGTGTGGTAACCATTGTTAAGTGTACAAATCCCATTGTGTGGTAAACATTGTGAAGTTTAGAGTTACCGTTTTGTGGTAACCACGGTGAAGAATACAGTTACCATTGTGTGGTAACCATTGTTAAGTGTACAGTTACCATTGTGTGTGACTATTTTTAAGTGTACAATTTCCATTGTGTGTAACAATTGTGAAGTGGACAGTTTTCATTGTGTGTAACGATTGTTAATTGTACAGTTCCCATTGAGTTGGAACCATTGTGAAGTGTACAGCTCCCACTGTGTGGTAACAATTTTGAAGAGTACAGTTTTCATTGTGTGTTAACCATTGCGAAGTGTGAAGTTCCCATTGTGTGTAAGCATTGTGAAGTGTAAAGTTACCACTGTGTGGTAACCATTGTGAAGTGTACAGTTACCATTGTGTGGTAACCATTGTGAAATGCACAGTTTCCATTGTGTCATAACCATAAAGACGTTTACAGTTACCATTGTGTGGTAACTATTGTGAAGTGTAGAGTTCCCAATCTGTGGTAACTGATGTGAAGTGTACAGTTCCTATTGTGTGGTAACCATATTGAAGTGTACAGTTACCATTGAGGGATAACCACAGTGAATTGTATAATTACCATTGTGTGGTAGCGATTGTGAAGTGCACAGTTACCATTGTATGTAACCATTGTGAAGTGTACAGTTCCCATTGTGTGATAACCATTGTGAAGTGTAAAGTTACCATTGTGTGTAACCATTGTGAAGTGTAAGGTTCCCATTGTGTAATAACCATTGCGAAGTGTACAGTTACCATTGTGTGGTAACCATTGTGAAGTGAACATTTATTATTGTGTGTTAACTGCTGTTAACTGTACACTTACCACTGTGTGGTAACCATTGTGAAGTTTACAGTTCCCATTGTGTGGTAATCGTTGCAAAGCGTACATTTCTTATTGTGTGCTAACCATTGTGAAGTGCACAGTTTTCATTGTGTGGTAACCATTGTGAAGTGTACAGTTACCATTATGTGGTAACTTCTGCGAAGTGTACAGTTACAATTGTGTGAAACCATTGTAAAGTGTTCATTTATTATTGTGTGTTAACTGCTGTTAACTGTACACTTACCATTTTGTGGTAACCATTGTGAAGTGTACAGTTCCCATTGTGTGGTAATCACGGCGAAGTGTACAGTTCCCATTTGTGGGAACCATTGTGAAGTGTACAGTTTTCATTGTGTGGTAACCATAGTGAAGTGTACAGTTCCCTTTGTGTGGTAACCACTGCGATGTGTACAGTTACCATTGTGTGGTAACCGCTGTGAAGTGTACAGGTATTATTGTGTGGTAACCATTTTAAGTGTACTGATACCTTTGATCATAGCCATTGTGAAAGGTACAGTTTCAATTGTGTGGTAACCGCTATGAAGTGTACAGTTCCCATTGTGTGTAACCATTGTGAAGTGTACAGTTACCATTGTGTGGTAACCATTGTAAAGTGTAAAGTTTCCATTGTGTGGTAAACGCTGCAAAGTGTACACTTACCATAATGTGGTAACCATTGCCAAGAGTACAGTTCCCATTGTGCGGTAACCATTGTGAAATGTACAGTTTCCATTGTGTGGTAAGCACTGCGAAGTGTACAGTTACCATTCTGTGGTAACCATTGCAAAGTGTTCAGTTACCATTGTGTTTTAACCACTGTGAAGTGTTCAGTTACCATTGTGTGGTAACCATTTTGAAGTTTACAGTTTTTATTGTGTGTAAGCATTGTGAAGTGTTCAGTTCCCATTGTGTGGTAACTGCTGTGAAGAGTATAGTTTCTATTGTGTGTTAACCATTGCGAAGTGTAGAGTTACCATTGTTTGGTAACTGCTGTGAAGTGTACAGTTCCCTTTATTTGTAACCATGGTAAAGTGTACAGTTTCAATTGTTGGGTAACCATTGTGAAGTGTACAGTTACCATTGTTTGGTAACCATTGTGAAGGGTACAATTTCCACTGTGTTGGAATCATTGTGAAGTGTTCAGTTCCAATTGTGTGGTAAACCCTGTGAAGTGTAGAGTTACCATTATGTGTAACCATTGTGAAGTGTACAATTTTTGTGTGTTTAACCATTATGAAGTGTACATTTTCCATTGTGTGGTAACAATTGTGCACGGTTCCCATTGTGTGGTAATTATTGTGAAGTGTACAGTCCCATTCTGTGGTAACCAGTTTGAAGGGTACAGTTACCATGGTGTGGTAACCATTGTGAAGTGTACCGTTCCCATTATGTGGCAACCATTGTTAAGTGTACAGTTACCATTGTGTGGTAACTGCTGTGAAGTGTACCGTTCCCATTGTGTGGCAACTATTGTGAAGTTTACAGTTCCCATTGTGTGAAAACCATTGTGAAGTGTACAGTTTCCATAGTGTGTGACCATTGTGAAGTGTACAGTTACGATTGTGTGGTCACCGCTGTGAAGTGTACTGTTACCATCGTGTGGTAATCATTGTGAAGTGTACAGTTTCCATTGTGTTTAACCATTGGAAAATGTAAAGTTTTCATTGTGTGGTTATCATGGTGAAGTGTAGATGTCCTATGTTGTGTAACCATTGTGAAATGTACAGTTCCCATTTTGCGGGAACAATTGTGAAGTGTACATTTTCCATTGTTTGGGAACCTGTAGGAAGTGTACAGTTTTTATTCTGTGGTATCCATTTTGAATTGTACAGTTCCCACTGTGTGGTAATCATTGTGAAGTGTCGCATTACCACTGTGTGGTTACCATTTTGAAGATTACAGTTTAAATTGTGTGGTAACCATTGTTAAGTGTAAAGTTCTTATTTTGTGGTAACCATTGTGAAGTGTACAGTTACCATTGTGTGGTAACCATTGTGAAATGTAAACTTTCCGTTGTGTGGTAACCATTCTGAAGTGTACAGTTACCATTCTCTGGTAACCATTGTGAAGTGTGCAGCTCCCATTTTCTGTTAACTCTTGTGAAGTGGACAGTTACCATTGTGTGGAAACCATTGTAAAGTGTACAGTTCCCATTTTCTGGTAACCATTGTGAAGTGTACAGTTACCATTGTATGGGAATCATTTTGAAGTGTACAGTTCCCATTGTGTGGTAACCATTGTGAAGTGTACAGTTCTCATTGTGTGTAACCTTTGTAAAGTGTACAGGTTTCATAGTGTGGTAACCATTGTGAAGTGTACAGTTACCATTGTGTGGTAACCGCTATAAAGGGTACAGTTCCCATTGTGCATAACCATTGTAAAGTGTACAGTTCTCATTGTGTGGTAACCATTGTGAAAAGTATAGTTTTTATTGTGTGGTAACCATTTTGAAGTGTACATTTACTATGTTGTGGTAACCATTGTAAAGTGTACAGTTCCCATTGTGTGGTAAACATTGTGAAGTGTACAGTTCCCATTGTGTGGTAATCATTGTGAAGTGTACAGTTTTCATTGTGTGTAACCATGGCGAACAGTACAGTTCCCATTGTGTGGTAACCATTGTGAAGTGTAATGTTTCCATTGTGTGTTACCATTTTCAAGTGTAGAGTTTTCATTGTGTGATGACCGCTGTGAAGTGTAGAGTTCCCATTGTGCATAACCATTGTGAAGTGTACCGTTACCATTTTGTGGTAACCATTGAGAAGTGTTCAGTTCATATTGTGTGTAACCATTGGGAAGTGTACAGTACCCATTTTGTGGGAACCATTTTGAAGTGTCCAGTTCATATAGTGTGTAACCATTGAAAAGTGTACAGTTCCAATTTGGTGGGAACCTTTGAAAAGTGTAGAGTCACCATTGTGTGGTAACAGCTGTAAAGTGTACAGTTCTTAATTTGTGGGAATCATTGTGATTTGTACAGTTCTCATTGAGTGGGAACCATGGTGAAGCGTACAGTTCAAATTGTGTGGTAACCATAGTGAACTGTACAGTTCCCATTGTGTGTAACGATTGTGATGTGTACAGTTTTCATTATGTGCTAACCATTGTGAAGTGTACAGTTACCATTGTCTGATAACCATTGTGAAGTGTACAGTTCCCATTATGTGGTAACCAGTGTGAAGTGTACAGTTGCCATTGCTTGGAAACCATTGTGAAGTGTACTGGTCCCATTGTGTGGAAACCATTGTAAACGGTACAGTTCCCATTGTGTGGTAACCATTGTGAAGTGTTCACTTGCCATTGTTTGGAAACCATTTTGAAATGTAAAAGTCCCAGTGTGTGGTAACCATTGTGAAGTGTACAGTTCCCATTGTGTGTAACCTTTGTGAAGTGTACAGATTTCATTGTGTGGTAACCATTGTGAAGGGTATAATTCCGATTGTGTCATAACCATTGTGAATTTTACAGTTACAATGTTGTGGTAGCCATTATGAAGTGTAGAGTTACCATTGTGTGGTAATCATTAGAAAGTGTACACTTCCAATTGTGTGGTAATCATTGCAAAGTGTACAGTTTTCATTGTGTGGTAACCATTGTGAAGTGTAGAGTCCAATTTGTGGTGACGATTGTGAAGTGTACAGTTTCCATTGTGTGTAACCATTGCAAACTGTACAGTTCTCATTGTGTGGGAACCATTGTGAATTGTAGAGTTCCCATTGTGTGTAATCATTATTAAATGTACAGTTCCCACTGTGTGGTGACCACTGTGAAGTGTAGAGTTTCCATTGTGTGTAACCATTGTGAAGTGTACAGTTACCATTGTGTGGAAACCATTGTGAAGTGTACAGTTCTCGTTGTGTGTAACCATTGTGAAGTGTACACTTCCCATTGTGTGGTAACTGCTGTATAGTGTACAGTTACCATTGTGTGGAAACCGCTGTGAAGTGTAAGGTTTCCATTGTGTGGAAACCATTGCGAAGTGTACAGTTCCCATTCTGTGGTAACCATTGTGAAATGTACACTTACCATTGTGTGGTAACCATTTTGAAGTGTACAGTTATTATCATGTGGTAATGATTGTGAAGTGTACAGTTCTGTGTGGTAACCATTGTGAAGTGTACAGGTCCCTTTCTGTGGTAAGTATAGTGAAGTGTACAGATCCCATTGTTTGGTAATCATTGTGAAGTGTACAGTTACCATTGTGTGGTAACTGCTGTGAAGTGTACAATTACCATTGTGTGACAACAATTGTGAAGTGTACAGTTACCACTGTGTTTAGGCATTGGGAAGTGTACAGTTACCATTGTGTGTAACCATTGTAAAGCGTACAGTTCCCATTGTGTGGTAGCCATTGTGAAGTGTACAGTTCCCATTGTGTGGTAACATTTTGAAGTGCACAGTTCCCATTGTGTGGTAACCATTCTGAAGTGTACAGTTTTTATTATGTGTAACCATTGTGAAGTGTACAGTTTTAATTGGGTGTAACCATTTTGAAGTGTACAGTTATCATTGTGTGTAACCATTTTGACGTTTCCAATTCCCATTGTGTTTAACCATTGTGAAGTGTACACTTCCCATTCTGTGGAAACCGCTGTGAAGTGTACAGTTAACATTGTGTGGTAACCACTGTGAAGTGTAGGTTTCCATGGTGTGGAAACCCTTGTGAAGTGTACAGTTCCCATTCTGTGGTAACAATTGCAAAATGTACAGTTACCATTGTTTGGTAACCATTGTGAAGTGTACAGTTATTATCGTGTGGTAACGATTGTGAAGTGTACATTTCACATTGTGTGGTAACTATTGTGACATGTACAGTTTCCACTGTGTGGTTACCGCTGTGAAGTTTATAGTTCCCATTGTGTGGTAACGATTGTAAAGTGTACAGTTCTGCTTGTGTGGTAACCATTGAGAAGTGTACAGATCCCATTGTTTGGTAATCATTGTGAAGTGTACAGTTACCATTGTGTGGTAACTGCTGTGAAGTGTACAATTGCCATTGTGGATAACAATTGTGAAGTGTACAGTTACCACTGTTTTTAGCCATTGGGAAGTGTACAGTTACCATTGTGTGTAACCATCGTGAAGTGTACAGTTCTGATTGTGTGGTAACCATTGTGAAGTGTACAGTTCCCATTGTGTGGTAACATTTTGAAGTGCACAATTCCCATTGTGTGGTAACCATTCTGAAGTGTACAGTTTTTATTATGTGTAACCATTGTGAAGTGTACTGTTTTAATTGGGTGTAACCATTTTGAAGTGTACAGTTACCATTGTGTGTAACCATTTTGAAGTGTACAGTTACCATTGTGTGTAACCATTGTGTAGTGTACAGTTACCACTGTGTGGTAACCATTGTGAAGTGTACAGTTACCACTGTGTGGTAACCATGGTAAAGTGTACAGTTACCATTGTGTGTAACCATTGTGAAGTGTACAGTTTCTATTGTGTTTTAGCCATTGTGACGTTTACAGTTCCCATTGTGTGGTAACCATGGTGAAGTGTAGAATTTTCATTGTGTAAGAACCATTGTGAAGTGTACAGTTCCCCTTGTGTGTAACCACTGTGGTTTGTACAGTTACAATTGTGTGGTAATTGCTGTGAAGTTTACAGTTACCATTGTGTGGTGACCATTGTGAAGTGTACAGTTCCCATACTGTGTAAGCATTGTGAAGTGTACAGTTACCATTGTGAGGTAACGGCTGCAAAGTGTACAGATCCCATTGTGTGGTAACCATTGTGAAATGTACAGTTCTTATTGTGTGGTAACCATTGTGAAGTGTAACTTCCCATTGTGTAATAACCATTTTGAAGTGTACAGTTCCCAATGTGAGGTAACCATTGTTACGTGTACAGTTCTTATTGTGTGGCCATTATTGTGAAGTGTACAGTTACCATTGGGCGGTCACCATTGTAAAGTGTACATTTCACATTTTGTGGTAATTATTGTGAAGTGTACAGTTACCATTTTGTGGAAACCATTGTGAAGTGTACAGTTCCCATTGTGTGGTAACCATTGTGAATTGTACAGTTCCCGTTGTGTGTTACCATTGTGAAGTGTGCAGTCTTCATAATGTGGTAACCATTGTGAAGTGTACAGTCATTTTTTTGTGGTAAGTGCTGTGGTGTGTACAGTTTTCATTGTGTGTAACCATTGTAAACTGCACAGTTTTATTGTGTGGTAACCATTGTGAAGTGTACAGTTAGCATTGTGTGGTAATTGCTGTCAAGTGTACAGTTACCATTGTGTGGTAACCGTTGTGAAGTGTAAAGTTCCCCATTTGTGTTACCATTGTGAGGTGTACGATTCCCATTTTGGGGTAACCATGGTGAATTGCACAGTTTCCTTTGGGTGGTGACCACTGTTAAGTGTAGAGTTACCATTGTGTGTAACCATTGTAAAGTGTACAGTTTCCATTGTGTTTAACCATTGTGAAGTGTACAGTTTCCATTGTGTTGTAAACATTCTGAAGTGTACAGTTTTCCTTGTGTGTAACCACTGTAATGTGTACAGTTACCATTGTGTGGTAATTGCTTTGAAATGTACAGTTTCCATTGTGTGTTAACATTTCTGAAGTGTGCAGTTCCCATAGTGTGTAACCAATGTGAAGTGTAGAGTTCCCATTGTGTGGTAACCATCGTGAAGTGTACAGTTTTAATAGTGTGTAGCCATTGACTAGGCTGCAGTTCCCATTGTGTGGTAATCATTGTTAAGTGTACAATTCCCATTGTGTGTAACTATTTTGAAGTGTACAGTTCCCATTGTGTGGTAACCGCTGTGAAGTGTACAGTTTCCATTGTGTGTAACCATTGTGAAGTGTACCATTCTTATTGTGTGGTAACCATTGCGAGGTTTACAGTTCCCATTCTGTGGTAACAACTGCGAAGTGTACAGTTACCATTGTGTTGTAACCATTCTGAAGTGTAGAGTTCCCATTGTGTGGTAAATGCTGTGAAGTGTAAGTTTTCATTGTGTAATAATTGCAACGAAGTGTACAGTTCCCATTGTGCGGTAACCTTTGCGAACCCTACAGTTCCCATTCGGTGGTAAGCATTGCGACGATTACAGTTTCCATTGTGTGTAACCATGGTGAAGTGTACTGTTCGCATGTGGTTTAACCATTGTAAAGTTAACGGTTCCCATCGTGTGGTAACCGCTGTGGAGTGTACAGTTACCATTGTGAAGTGTACAGTTACAATTGTGTGGTACTTATTGTGAAGTGTGCAGTCCCCATTGTGTGGTAATCATTGTGAAGTGTACAATTTCCATTGTATGTAACCATTGTGAAATGTAGAGTTCTCACTGTGTGGTACCCATTGTGAAGTAAAAAGTTCCCATTGTGTGGTGACCATTGTGAAGTGTACAGTTACTATTGCGTGTAACCAATATGAAGTGTATAGTTACCATTGTGTGGTAACTACTGTAAAGTGTACAGTTCCCATTGTGTGGTAACCATTGTGAAGTGTAGAGTTCCCATTGTGTGTAATCATTGTCAAGTATACAGTTCCAATTGTGTGGTAAGCATTGTGAAGTGTAGAATTACCATTGTGTAGTAATTGCTGTAAAGTGTACAGTTCCCATTGTGTGTAACCATTGTGAAGTGTACAGTGCCCATTGTGTGGTGACCATGGTGAAGTGTACAGTTTCCATGGTGTAGTTACTGCTATAAAGTGTAGAGTTACCATTGTGTGTAACCATTTGGAAGTGTACAGTTCCCATTGTGTTTAACCATTGTGAAGTCTACAGTTCTCATTGTGTAGTAACCATTCTGAAGTGTAGAGTTCCCATTGTGTGTAACCACTGTGAAGTGTACAGATACCATTTTGTGGTAACCGCTGTTAAGTGTACAGTAACCATTGTGTGGTAATCATTGTGAAGTGTACACTTTTCATTGTGTGTAACCATTGTGAAATGTATAGTTACCATTGTGTGGTAACCGCTGCAAAGGGTACAAATTCTATTGTGTGGTAACTATTGTGAAGTGTACAGTTCCCATTGTGTGCTAACCGCTGATAAGTGTACAGTTCCCATTGTGTGGTAACCGTTGTGAAGTGTACAGTTATCATTGTGTGTAACCATTGAAAAGTGTACAGTTTCCATTGTGTGGTAACCGCTGTGAAGTGTACAGTTACCATTGTGTGGTAACCGCTTTGAAGTGTACAGTTCTTATTGCTTGGTAACCAATGCAAAGTGTACAGTTCCCATGGTGTGGTAATAATTGCGAAGTGTACACTTATCATTGTGTGGTAACCATTGTGAGGTGTACAGTTCTTATTGTTTTGTATGCATTGTGAACTGTACAGTTTCCATTGTGTGGTAAGCATTGTGAAGTGTAAAGTTCTTATTGTGTGGTAACCATTGTGAAGTGTACAGTTCCCATTGTGTGGTAACCATTGTGAAGTGTACAGTTCCCATTGTCTGGTTACCACTGCAACGTGTGCATTTACCATTGTGTTTTAACCATTGTGAAGTGTACAGTTACCACTGTGTATAACAATTGTGAAGTGTACAGTTACCATTGTGTGGTAACCGCTGTGAAGTGTGCAGTTCCCATTCTGTGTAACCATTGTGAAGTGTACAGTTACCATTTTCTGGTAACCACTGTGACGTTTACAGTTCCCATTATGTGTAACCATTGTGAAGTGTAAAGTTTCCAATTTTTGGTTACCATTGTGAAGTGTAGAGTTACCATTGTGTGGTAATTACTGTGAAGTGCCTGGTTCTTATTGTGTGTAACATTTGTGAAGTGTACAGTTACCATTGCGTTGTTACCATTGTGAAGTGTAGAGTTACCATGGTATGGTATCCGCTGTTAAGTCTACAGTTCCCATTGTGTGGTAACCATTGTGAAGTGAACAGTTTCCACTGTGTTGTAACCATTGTGAAGTGTTCAGTTCTCATTGTGTGGTAACCATTTTGAAGTGTACCGTTCCCATTTTGTGGTAACTGCTGTGAAGTGTACAGTTCCTATTTTGGGGTAATCATTGTGAAGTATACAGATCCCATTGTGTAGTAACCATTTTTAAGTGTACAGTCACCATTGTGTGTAACCATTCTGAAGTGTTCAGTTTTTATTGTATGGTAACCATTGTGAAGTGTACAGTTAAAATTGTGTGGTAAAAATTGTAAAGTGTACAGTTCCCATTGAGGGGTAACCACTGCGAAGTGTACAGTTCCCATTGTGTGGTAACTATTTTGAAGTGTACAGTTCCCATTGTGTGTAACCATTTTGAAGTGTACAGTTCCCATTGTGTGTAACCATTTTGAAGTGTACAGTTCCCATTGTGTGGTAACCATTGTAAAGTGTACAGTTTTCATTGTGTGGTAACGATTGTGAAGTGTACACTTACCATTGTGTGTAACCATTGCGAAGTGTACAGTTCCCATTGTGTAGTAACGGCATGTTTCTGCTAAGGCCTTTTTGGGCTTCTATGTAGAGTCCCAATTTCAGTGTATGTGCTGCCGAAGCGAGCACATGCCATGCCCGGCACAGCTTTTTTATTTCTTTCGGTTATTGCGTTGGACTTCGAAGCGCCTAAATGACAAGTTCCTGTGACTCACCGTACCTGGTAAGCTGAGTTTCATGTTAGCGCTGAGGCCTTTTCGGGCTTCTATGTGGAGTTTCAATTTCAGTGTACGTTCTACTGACATGAGCAAATGCCGAGCCTGGCTCAGCTTTTTTATTTCTTTCGGTTTTTATGTTGTTTATAGCAAGTGGGTAGTGCTGTGTCAGTCGAGGCCAGTCTCGAATTTGTGATCTCACTGTCCACCCGGCTTGACATTACACTGTCATGGGATTACAGGTGTGATGTCCCGAGCCTAACCCAAATTTTGTTTAAGTTCTGAAGACGGAAATTTTCCATGTTGGTCGGGCAGGTCTCAAACACTTATCCTCGAAATTTTTTTGCGTTGGTCTTCGAAGCGCTTAAATGACATTTTCCTGTGAGCCACTATACCTGGCAGGCCCTGATTCAGGTTGGCCCTAAGGCAATTTCGGCCTTCTATGTAGAGTCCCAATTTCAGTGTACGTGCTGCCGAAGCGAGCACATACCGTTTACAGCTCAGCTTTTTTCTTTTTTCGGTTATTGCGTTGGTCTTCGAAGAGCCTAAATGACAGGTTACTGTGTGCCACCGTACCTGGCGGGCCGAGGTTCATGTTATCACTGAGGCCATTTTGGGCTTCTATGTAGAGTCCCAATTTCAGCGTATGTGCTGCTGAAGCGAGCACATGCCATGACCGGCTCAGCTTTTTTCTTTTTTTGTTTATTGCACTAATCTTCAAAGCACCTAAATGACAGGTTACTGTGAGCCACCGTACCTGGCAGACCGAGTTTTATGTTAGCGCTGAGGCCTTTTCGGGCTTCTATGTACCATCCCAGTTTCAGTGTACATACTGCCGAAGCGAGCACATGCCATGCCCAGCTCAGCTTTTTATTTCTCTTGGTCTTTATATTGTTTATAGCAAGTGGATAGTGCTGTGTCGGTCGAGGCCAGTCTCAAATTTGTGATCTCATTGTTTGCACGGCTCGACATTCCACTGTCATGGGATGACAGGTGTGATGCGCCGAGCCTAATCCAAGTTTTGTTTTTGTTCTGAAGATGGAAATTTCCCATGTTGGTCTGGCAGGTCTCGAACACGCATCCTCGAAAACTTTTTTACGTTGGTCTTCGGAGTGCCTAAATGACAAGTTTCTGTGAGTCACCGTTCCTGGCAGGCCGACTTTCATGTTAGCGCTGAGGTCTTTTCAAGCTTTTATGTAGAGTCCCAATTTCAGTGTACGTGCTGCTGAAGCAAGCACATGCCGTGCCCGGCTCAGCTTTTTTATTTCTCTCGATTTTTATGTTGTTTATAGCAAGCGGGTAGCACTGTTTGTGTCGGGGCCAGTCTCGAATTTTTGATCTCACTGCCCACCCGGCTCAACATTCCAGTGTCATGGGATGACAGGTGTGATGCGCCGAGGCTAACACAAGTTTCGTTTTTGTTCTGAAGACAGAAATTTCCCATCTTGGTTGTGCGGGTCTCAAACATGCATCCTCGAAATTTTTTTTGCAGTGGTCTTCGAAGCGCCTTAATGACAGTTTCCTGTGAGCCACCGAACATTGCAGGGCGAGTTTCATGTTAGCACTGAGGCCTTTTTGGGCTTCTATGCAGAGTCCCAATTTTTAACTTGGGTTAGGCTCAGCGCATCACACCTGTCATCCCATAACAGGGGAATGTCGAGCCGGGCAGACAGTGAGATCACAAATTCGAGACTAACCTCGACCAACACAGTGCTACCCGCTTGCTATAAACAACATGAAAACCGAGAGAAATAAAAATGCTGAGTCAGGCACAGCATGTGCTCGATTCAGCAGGATGTACACTGAAATTGGGACTCTACATAGAAGCCCAAAAAGGCCTCAGCACTAACATGAAACTCGGCCTTCCAGGTATGCTGTCTCACAGTAACCTGTCATTTAGGAGCTTCGAAGATCAACGCAATAACTGAAAGAAATAAAAAAGCTGATTCGGGCATGTCATGTGCTCGTTTCGGCAGCACGTACACTAAAATTGGGACTGTATATAGAAGTTCGTAAAGGCCTCAGCGCTAACATGAAACTCTACCTGCCAGGTACGGTGGCTCACAGGAACCTGTCATTTAGGCGCTTCGAAGACCAACGCAAAGGAATTTTAAAGGATGCCTGTTTGAGACCCACCCGACCAACATGGGAAATTTCCGTATTCAGAACTAAAACAAAACTTGGGATAGGCTCGGCCCATCACACCTGTCATTCCATGACAGTGAAATGTCGATTCAGAAGGACAGTGAGATCACAAATTCGAGACAGGCATCAACAGACACAGCACCACCCGCTTGCTATAAACAACATAAAAACTGAGAGAAATAAAAAAGGTGAGCCGGGCATGGCATGTGCTCGCCTCAGCAGCACGTACACTGAAATTGAGACTCTTCATAGAAGCCCGAAAAGATCTGAGTGCTAACATGAAACTCGGCCTGCCAGGTACAGTGGCTCACAGTAACCTGTCATTTAGGTGCTTCGAAGACCAATGCAATAACCTATAGGAAGTAAAAAGCTGAGCCAGGCACGGCATGTGCTTGCTTTGGCAGCACATACACTGAAATTGGGACTCTACATAGAAGCCCGAAGAGGCCTCAGCACTAACATGAAACTCAGCCTGCCAGGTACGATGGCTCACAAAAACCTGTCATTTAGGCGCTTCGAAGACCAACGCAAAATAAATTTCGAGGAGGCGTGATCAAGACACAACCGACCAACATGGAAAATTTTTGTCTTCAGAACGGAAACAAAACTTGGGTTAGGCTGGGTGCATCACACCTGTCATTTCATGACAGTGGAATGTCGAGCCGGGCGGACAGTGAGATCCCAAATTCGAGACTGGCCTCGACTGACACAGCGCTACCCGCTTGCTATAAACAACATAAAAACCGAGAGAAATAAAAAAGCTGAGTTGGGTATGGCATGTGCTCGCTTCGGCAGCACGTATACTGAAATTGGGACTCTACATAGAAGCCCGAAAGGCCTCAGCGCTAACGTTAAACTCGGCCTGCCAGGAACGGTGGCTCACAGAAACCTGTCATTTAGGCGCTTCAAAGACCAACGAAGAAAAGTTCTTGAGGATGCATGTTCGAGTCCCGCCCATCCAACATGGGAAATTTTCGACTTCAGAACGGAAATAAAACTTGGGTTAGGCTCGGCACATCACACCTGTCATTTCATGACAGTGGAATGTCCAGCCAGTTCGAAAGTGAGATAACAAATTTGAGACTGGCCTAGACCGACACAGAGCTACCCACTGGCTATAAACAACATAAAGACCAAGAGAAATAAGAAAGCTGAGCCGGGCACGGCATGTGCTCGATTCAGCAGCACATACACTGAAATTGGGACTCTACATAGAAGCCCGAAAAGGGCTCAGTGCTAACATAAAACTCGGCCTGCCAGATACGGTGGCTCACAGGAACCTGTCATTTAGGTGCTTCAAAGACCAAGGCAATAACTGAAAGAAAGAAAAAAGCTGAGCTGGGCATGACATGTGCTCACTTCGGCAGCACATACACTGAAATTGGGACTCAACACAGAAGCCCGAAAAGGCCTCAGTGCTAACATGAAACTCGGCCTGCCAAATACGGTGGCCCACAGGAACCTGTCATTTAGGCGCTACAAAGACCAATGCAAAAAATATTTCGAGGATGCGTGTTCAAGACCCACCCAACAAACATGGGAATTTTCTATTTTCAGAACGTAAACAAAACATGGGTTTGGGTCGGTGCATAACACCTGTAATCCCATGACAGTGGAATGTCGAGCTGGGCGGACAGTCAGATCACAAATTCGAGACTGGCCTCGACTAACACAGTGCTACCCGCTTGCTATAAACAACATAAAAACCGAAAGAAAGAAAAAAGCTGAGCCAGGCAAGGCAGATGCTCTCATTGGCAGCATGTACACTGAAACTGGGACTCTACATAGAAGCCCGAAAAGGCCTCAGCACAAACATAAAACTCGGCCTGCATGGTACGGTGGCTCACAGGAACCTGCCATTTAGGTGCTTCGAAGACAAATGCAATAACCGAATAAGAAAAAAAAAGCTGAGCTGGGGACATCATGTGCTCTCTTCGGCAGCACATACACTGAAATTGGAACTCTACATAGAAGCTTGAAAAGGCCTCAGCACTAACATGAAATTCGGCCTGCCAGGTACGGTGGCTCACAGAACCCTGTCATTTAGCCGCTTCGAAGAACAACGCAATAACCAAAAAAAAGAAAAAAGCTGAGCCAGGAACGGCATGTGCTCGCTTCGGCAGCACATACACTGAAATTGGGACTCTACATAGAAGCCCAAAAAGGTCTCAATGCTAACATGAATCTCGGCCAGCCAGATACGGTGGCTCACAGTAACTTGTCATTTAGGCGCTTCGAAAACCAACGAACAAAAGATTTCGAGAATGCCTGTTCGAGAACTGCCCGATCAACGTGAAAAATTTTTGTCTTCAGAACAAAAACAAAACTTAAGTTAGGCTCGGCGCATCACACCTGTCATCCCATGACAGTGAAACGTTGAGCCGGGCGGACAGTGAGATTACAAATTCGGGACTGACCTTGACCAACAGAGCGATACTCACTTGCTATAAACAACAAAAAACCGAGAGAAATAATAAAGCTGAGCGAGGCATGGCATGTGCTCGCTTTGGCAGCATGTACACTGAAATTGGGACTCTACATAGAAGCCCAAAAAGGCCTAAGCGCTAACATAAAACTCGGCCTGCCAGGTACGGTGGCTCACAGTAACCTGTCATTTAGGCACTCTGAGACCAACGCAATAACAGAAGAAAAAAAAAAATCTGAGCCGGGCACCGCATGGGCTCGCTTCGGCAGCACGTACACTGAAATTTGGACTCTACATAGAAGCCTGAAAAGGCCTCAGCGCTAACATGAAACTCAGCCTTCCAGGTACGGTGACTCAAAGGAACCTGTCATTTAGGCACTTCAAAGACCAACGCTAAGAAAATTTCAAGATGCGTGTTCGAGACCTGCCCGACCAACATGGGAAATTTCCGTCTTCAGAACAAAAACAAAACTTGGGTTAGGCTTGGCGCATCACACATGTCATCCCATAACCATGGAATGTCGAGCTGGGCAGTGAGATCACAAATTCGGGACTGGCCTCGACCGAAACAGCGATACCCGCTTGCTATAAACAACATAAAAACCGAGAGAAATAATAAAGCTGAGCCAGGCATGGCATGTGCTCGCTTCAGCAGCATGAACACTGAAATTGGGACTCTACATAGAAGCCCAAAAAGGCCTAAGTGCTAAGAAGAAACTCGGCCTGCCAGCTACGGTGACTCACAGTAACCTGTCATTTAGGCGCTCCGAAGGCCAATGCAATAACCAAAAGAAAAAAAAAGCAGAGCCGGGCATGGCATGAGCTCACTTCGGCAGCACGTATACTGAAATCAGGACTCTATATAGAAGCCCGAAAAGGCCTCAGCACTAACATGAAACTCGGCCTGTCAGGTACGGTGGCTCACAGGGACCTGTCATTTGGGCGCTTCAAAGACCAACGCTAAAAATATTTCGAGATGCGTGTTCGAGACCCGTTTGACCAACATGAAAAATTTCCGCCTTCAGAACAAAAACAAAACTTGGGCTCAGCACATCACACCTGTCATCCCATGACAGTGGAATGTCGAGCCGGGCGGAAAGTGAGATCACAAATTCGGGAGTGGTGTCGACCAACAGAGCGATACCCGCTTGCTATAAACAACATAATAACCGAGAGAAATAATAAAGCTGAGCCGGGCATGGCATGTGCTCGCTTCGGCAGCACATACACTAAAATTGGGACTCTACATAGAAGCCCAAAAAGGCCTAAGCGCTAACAAGAAACTCGGCCTGCCAGGTATGTTGGCTCACAGTAACCTGTCATTTAGGCGCTCCACATACCAACGCATAACCAAAAGAAGAAAAAAGCTGAGCCGGGCATGGCATGAGCTTGCTTTGGCAGCATGTACACTGAAATTGGGACTCTATATAGAAGCCCAAAATGGCCTCAGCGCTAAAATGAAACTCCACCTGCCAGGTACAGTGGCTCACAGGAACCTGTCATTTAGGCGCTTCGAAGACCAATGAAAAAAATTTCGAGGAGGCGTGTTAGAGACCCGCCCGACCAATATGGAAAATTTTGGTCTTCAGAATGGAAACAAAACTTGGGTTAGGCTTGGCGCATCACACCTGTAATTCCATGACAGTGGAATGTCGAGCTGGGCGGACAGTGAGATCACAAATTCGAGACTGGCCTCGAACCACACAGCACTACCCGCTTGCTATAAAGAACATAAAAACCGAAAGAAATATAAAAGCTGAGCCGGGCAGGGCATGTGCTCACTTTGGCAGCACATACACTGAAATTGAGACTCTACATAGAAGCCAGAAAAAACCTCAGCACTAACATGAAACTCGGCCTTCCACGTACGGTGGCTCACAAGGACCTGTCATTTAGGCGCTTCAAAGACCAATGCAAAAAATATTTCGAGAATGCGTGTTCGAGACCCGCCCGACCAACATGTAAAATTTCCGTCTCCAGAAAAGAAAAAAACTTGGGTTAGGCTCAGCGCATCACACCTGTCATCCCATGACAGTGGAATAATGAGCCGGGCAAACAGTGAGATTACAAATTCGAGACTGGCCTCGACCGGCACAGCGCTACCTGCTTGCTATAAACAACAAAGAACACAGAAAGAAATATAAAAGCTGAGCCGGGCACGGCATGTTCTCGCTTCGGCATCACATAGTCTAAACTTGTGACTCTACATAGAAGCCCAAAAAGGCCTCAGCACTAACATGAAACTCGGCCTACCAGGTACGGTGGCTAACAGGAACCTGTCATTTAGGCGCTTCGAAGACCAACACAAAAAAATTATCAAGGATGGGTGATCAAGACCCGCCTGACCTCCATGGGAAATTTCCGTTGTCAGAACGGAAACAAAACTTGGGTTAGGCTCGGAGCATTACACCTGTCATTCCATGACAGTGGAATGTCGAGCCGGGCAGACAGTGAGATCACAAATTCGAGACTGGCCTTGACCGACACAGCACTACCCGCTTGCTAAAAACAACATTAAACCAAAAGGAATAATAAAGCTGAGCAGGGCACTGCATGTGCTCGCTTCACCAGCACGTACACTGAAATTGGGACTCTACATAGAAGCTTGTAAAGGCCTCAGAGCTAACCTGAAACTCGGTTTGCCAGGTACGGTGGCACACAGGAACCTGTCATGTAGGTGCTTTGAAGACCAACGCAAAAAAAATTTTGAGGAAGTCTGTTCATGACTCGCCTGACCAACTTGGGAAATATCCGTCTTCAGAACAGAAACAAAACTTGGGTTAGGCTCGGTGAATTACACATGTAATCCCATGACTGCAAAATGTCAAGCCGGGCAAAGAGTGAGATCCCAAATTCGAGACTGGCCTCGACCAACACAGCGCTACCCACTTGCAATAAACAATATTAAAACCGAAAGAAATAATAAAGCTGAGCCAGGCACGGCATGTGCTCACTTTGGCAGCACGTACACTGAAATTGGGACTCTACATAGGAGCCCGAAAAGGCCTCAGCGCTAACATGAAACTTGGCCTGCCAGGTACGGTGGCTCACAGGAACCTCTCATTTAGGCACTTGGAAGACCAAGGAAAAAAAAAAAATTTTAGAGGATGCCTGTTCGTGACCCACCTGACCAACGTGGGAAATGTCTGTCTTCAGAAGGGAAAAAAATCTTGGGTTAGGCTCGGCGCATCACACCTGTCATCCCATGACAGTGGAATGCCGAGCCGGGCAAAGAGTGAGATCCCAAATTCGAGACTGGCCTCGACTGACACAGCGCTACCCGCTTGCTATAAACAACATAAAAACCGAAAGGAATAATAATAACGCTGAGCCGAACATGGCATGTGCTCGGTTCGGCAGCACGTACACTGAAATTGGGACTCTACATAGGAGCTTAAAAAGGCCTCAGCGCTAACATGAAACTCGGCCTGCCAGGTACGGTGGCTCACAGGAACCTGACATTTAGGCACCTTGAAGACCAACACAAAAAAATTTCGAGGATGCCTGATCCTGACCCACCCGACCAACACAGGAAATGTCCGTTTTCAGAATGGAAACAAAACTTGGGTTAGGCTCGGCGCATCACACCTGTAATCCCATGAAAGCAGAATGTCAAGCAGGGCAGAGAGTGAGATTCCAAATTCGAGAGTGGCCTCAACCAACATAGTGCTACCCACTTGCTATAAACAACATAAAAACCGAAAGGAATAATAATAAAGCTTAGCCTGGCTCGGCACGTGCTCGCTTCAGCAGCAGTTACGCTGAAATTGGGACTTTACATAAAACCTCGAAAAGGCCTCAGCGCTAACATGAAACTCGACCTGCCAGGTATGGTGGCTCACAGGAACCTGTGATTTAGGGGCTTTGAAGACCAACGCAAAAAAATTTTGAGGATTTCTGTTCATGACCTGCCTGACCAACGTGGGAAATGTCCGTCTTCAAACTGGAAAAAAAACTTGGGTTATGCTCGACGCATCACACCTGTAATCCAATGACAGCGGAATGTCAAGCTCGGCGGACAGTGAGATGCAAAATTCGAGACTGGCCTCGACCGACACAGCGCTACCTGCTTGCTATAAACAACATAAAAGCCGAAAGAAATAATAAAGCTGAGTTGGGAACAGCATGTGCTCGCTTCGGCAGCACATACACTGAATTTGGGGCTCTACATAGGAGCCCGAAAAGGCCTCAGCGCTAACATGAAACTCAGCCTGCCAGGTACGATGGCTCACAGGAACCTGTCATTTAAGCGCTTTGAAGACCAACGCAAAGAATATTTCGATGATGCCTGTTTGTGACCCGCCCGACTGACGTGGGAAATGTCCGTCTTCTGAACGGAAACAAAAATTGGGTCAGGCTTGGCGCATCACACCTGTAATCCCATGACAGCGGAATGAAGAGCTGGGCGGACAGTGAGATCCCAAATTCGAGGCTGGCCTTGACTGACACAGTGCAACCCGCTCTCTATAAACAACATAAAAACCGAAAGAAATAATAAAGCTGACCTGGACACGGCTTGTGCTCGCCTCGGCAGCACATACACTGAAATTGGGACTCTATGTAGGAGCTTGAAATGGCCTCAACGCTAACATGATACTCGGCCTGCATGGTACGGTGGCTCACAGAAACCTGTCATTTAGGCACTTTGAAGACCAACGCAAAAAAATTTTCGAAGATGCCTGTTCGTGACCCGCCCAACCAACGTGGGAAATATCCGTCTTCAGAACGGAAACAAAACTTGGGTTAGGCTCGGCGCATCACACCTGTAATCCCATGACAGCCCAATGTCGAGCTCGGTGGACAGTGACTTCCCAAATTCAAGACTGGCCTCGACTGGCACAGCGCTACCCACTTGCTATAAACAACATAAAAACGGAAAGAAATAATAATGATGCTGAGCCGAGCACGGCATGTGCTCGCTTCGGCAGCACCTACACTGAAATTGGGACTCTACATAGGAGCCCGAAAAGGCCTCAGTGCTAACATGAAACTCGGCCTGCCAGGTACGGTGGCTCACAGGACCCTGTCATATAGGCGCTTTGAAGACCAACGCAAAAAATATTTCGAGGATGCCTGTTAGTGATCCGCCCGACCAACGTGGGAAATGTCTGTCTTCAGAACAGAAACAGAACTTGGGTTAGGCTCGGTGCATCACACCTGTAATCCCATGACAGCGGAATGTCGAGCCGGGTTGACAGTGAAATTTCAAATTCGAGACTGGCCTCGAGTGACACAGTGCTACCCGCTTGCTATAAACAACATAAAAACCGAAAGAAATAATAATAAACCTGAGCCGGGCACGGCATGAGCTCACTTCGGCAGCACATACACTGAAATTGGGACTCTACATAGGAGCCCGAAAAGGCCTCAGCACTAACATGAAACTCGGCCTGCCAGGTATGGTATCTCACAGGAACCTGTCATTTAGGCACTTTTAAGACCAACGCAAAAAACATTTTGAGGATATCTTTTCATGACCCGCCCGACCAACGTGCAAAATATCCGTCTTCAGAACGGAAACAGAACTTGGGTTAGGCTTGGTGCATCACACTTGTAATCCCATGACAGTGGAATGTAGACAAAAGTGGACAGTGAGATCCCACATTCGAGACTGGCCTCGACTGACACAGCATGACCCGCTTGCTATAAACAACATAAACATGGAAAGAAATGATAATAAAGCTGAGCCAGGCACGGCATCTGCTCGCTTCGTGAGCATGTACACCGAAATTGAAACTCTACATAGGAGCCAAAAAAGGCCTAAGAGCTAACATGAAACTCGGCCTGCCAAATACAGTGTCTCACAGAAATCTGTCATTTAGGTGTTTTGAAGACCAATGCAATAACTGAAGAAACAAAAAAGCTGAGCTGTGCACGGCATGTGCTCACTTTGGCAGCACATACACTAAAATTGGGACTCAACATAGAAGCCCGAAAACGCCTCAGTGCTAACATGAACTTGGCCTGCCATGTACGGTGGCTCACAGGAATCTGTCATTTAGGCGCTTGGAAGACGAACGCACAAAAAATTTTGAGGATGCTTGTTCAAGACCCGCCTGACCAACATGAAAAATTTCCGTCTTCAGAACAATAAAAAAATTTGAGATAGGCTCGGCGCATCACACCTGTCATCCCATGACAGTGGAATGTCGAACCGGGCGGAAAGTGAGATCACAAATTCGAGACTGGCCTCGACCGACACAGCCCTACCCACTTGCTATAAACAACATAAAAACCGAGAGAAAGAAAAACGCTGAGTTGGGCACGGCATGTGTGCCCTTTGGCAGCACACACACTGAAATTGGGACTCTACATAGAAGCCTGAAAAGGCCTCAGCGCTAACATGAAACTCAGCGCTAACATGAGTACAGTGACTCACAGGCACCTGTCATTTAGGAGCTTCGAAGACTAACACACAAAATATTTCGAGAATGTGTGTTCGAGACCCGCCCGACCAACATGGGAAATTTTTGTCTTCAGAACGAAAACGTAACTTGGGTTAGGCTCGGAGCATCACACCTGTAATCCCATGACAGTGGAAGGTCGAGCCGGGCAGACAGTGAGATCACAAATTCGAGACTGGCCTCGAACCACACAGCGCTACCCGCTTGCTATAAACAACATAAAAACAAAAAGAAATAAAAAAGCTGAGCCGGGCACAGCATGTGCTCGCTTCAGCAGCACGTACACTGAAATTGGGACTCTACATAAAAGCCTGAAAAGGCCTCAGTGCTAGCATGAAACTCGGCCTGTTATGTACGGTGGTTCACAGGAACCTGTCATTTAGGTGCTTCGAAGACCAACGCAAAAACAATTTCGAGGATGCGTGTTCGAGAATCGCCTAACCAATATAGGAAATTTTTGTCTTCAGAATGGAAACAAAGCTTGGGTTAGGCTCGGCGCATCACACCTGTCATCCCATGACAGTGGAATATCGAGCCGGGCTAACAGTGCGATCACAAATTCGAGACTGGCCTCGACCGACACAGCACTACCCGCTTGCTATAAACAAAATAAAAACCGATAGAAATAAAAAAGCTAGGCCAAGCATGGCATGTGCTCGCTTCGGCAGCACGTACACCGAAATTGGGACTCTACATAGAAGCTTGAGATGGCCTCAGCACTAACATGAAACAGCCTGCCAGGTACAGTGGCTCACAAGAACCTGTCATTTAGGCGCTTCGAAGACCAACGCAAAAAAGTTTCGAGGATGCGTGTTCGAGACGCACCCGACCAACATGGGAAATTTCGGTCTTCACAACGGAAACAAAACTTGGGTAAGGCTTGGCGCATCACACCTGTCATCCCATGACAGTGGAATGTCAAGCTGGGCGGATAGTGAGATCACAAATTCGAGACTGGCCTCGACCGACACAGTGCTACCCGCTTGCTATAAACAACATATAAACTGAAAGAAATAAAAAAGCTGAGCCGGGCACGGCATGTGCTCGCTTCGGTGGCACATACACTGAAATTGGGACTATACATAGAAGCCCGAATAGGCCTCAGCGCTAACATGAAACTCGGCCTGCCAGGTGCGGTGGCTCACAGTGACCTGTCATTTAGGTGCTTCGGCCTGCCAGGTACGGTGGCTCACAGGAACCTTTAATTAGGCGCTTTGAAGACCAATGCAATAACCGAAAAAAAGGAAAAAGCTGAGCCGACATGGCATGAGCTCGCTTCGGCAGCACATACACTGAAATTGGGATTCTACATAGAAGCTCGAAAAGGCATCAGCACTAACAAGAAACTCGGCTTGCCAGGTATGGTGGCTCACAGAAACCTGTCATTTAGGCGCTTCGAAGACCAACGCAAAAAAAATGTCGAGGATGCGTGTTCGAGACCCGCCCGACCAACATGGAAAATTTCGGTCTTCAGGACAAAAACAAAACTTGGGTTAGGCTCGGCTCATCACACCTGTCATCCCAGGACATTGGAATGTCGAGCCAAACGGACAGTGAGATCACAAATTCGAGGCTGGCCTCGACCCACACAGTGCTACCCGCTTACTATAAACAACATAAAAACCGAAAGAAATAAAAAAGCTGAGCCGGGCACGGCATGTGCTTGCTTTAGCAGCATGTACACTGAAATTGGGACTATACATAGAAGCCCGAATAGGCCTCAGCGCTAACATGAAACTCGGCCTGCCAGGTACGGTGGCTCACAGTGACCTGTCATTTAGGTGCTTCGAAGACCAACGCAATAACCGAAAGAAATAAAAAAGCTGAGCTGGGCATGGCATGTTCTTGCTTCGGCAGCACATCCACTGAAATTGGAACTCTACAGAGAAGCCTGAAAAGACCTCAGGGCTAGCATGCAACTTGGCCTGCCAGGTACGATGGCTCACGGGAACCTGTCATTTAGGTGCTTCGAACACCAACGCAGAAAAAATTTCGAGGATTCGTGTTTGAGACCCACCCGACAAACATGGAAAATTTCCGTCTATAGAAGGGAAACAAAACTTGGGTTATGCTCAGGGCATCACACCTGTCATCTCATGACAATGGAATGTCGAGCTGGGCAGACAGTGAGATCAGGAATTTGAGACTGGCCTCGACCAACACAGTGCTACCCGCTTGCTCTAAACAACATAAAAACCGAAAGAAATAAATCGCTGAGCCGGGCACGGCATGTGTTTGCTTCATCAGCACGTACCCTGAAATTGGCACTCTACATAAAAGATTGAAAAAACCTCAGTGCTAGCATGAAACTCGGCCTGCCAGGTACAGTGACTCACAGTAAACTGTCATTTATGCACTTCGAAGACCAACACAAAAAAATATTTTGAGGATGCGTGTTCAAGACCCACCAGACCAACATGGGAAATTTCCGTCTTAAGAACGGAAATAAATCTTAAGTTTGGCTCAGCGCATCACACCTGTAATCCCATGACAGTGGAATGTCGAGTCAGGCGGACAGTGAGATCACAAATTCGTGACTGGCCTCGACCGACACAGCGCTACTCGCTTGGTATAAACAACATAAAAACCGAGAGAAATAAAAAAGCTGAGCCGGGCAGGGCATGTGCTAGCTTCAGCAGCACATACACTGAAATTGGGACTCTACATTGAAGCCCAAAATAACCTCAACGCTAAAATGAAACTCGGCCTGCCAGGTACAGTGGCTCACAGAAACCTGTCAATTAGGCGCTTCGAAGACCAATGCAAAATAATTTCGAGGATGCGTGTTCGAGACCCGCCCAACCAACATGGGAAATTTCCATCTTCAGAACAAAAACAAAATTTGGATTAGGCTCGGCGCATTAAACCTGTCATCCCATGACAGTGGAATATCGAGCCGGGAGGACAGTGAGATCACAAATTCGAGACTAGCCTCGACCGACACAGCGCTACCCACTTGCTATAAACAAAATGAAAACCGAGAGAAGTAAAAAAGCTGAGCCGGGCACGGCATGTGGTCACTTCGGCAGCATGTACACTGAAATTGGAACTCTACATAGGAGCCCAAAAAGGCCTCAGCACTAAAATGAAACTCGGCCTGCTGGGTAAGGTGGCTCACAGGAACCTGTCATTTAGAAGCTTCGAATTCCAACGCAAAAAAATTTCGAGGATGCGTGTTCGAGCTTCCCCCGACCAACATAAGAAATTTTCATTTTCAGAATGGAAACAAAACTTGGGTTAGGCTCGGCGCATCCCACCTGTCATTTCATGACAATGGAATGTCAAGCCGGGCGGACAGTGAGATCACAAATTTGAGACTGGCCTCGACCAACACAGTGCTACATGCTTGCTATAAACAACATAAAAACCAAAAGAAATAAAAAAGCTTAGTTGGGCATGACATGTGCTCACTTCTGCAGCACGTACACTGAAATTGGGACTCTACATAGAAGCCTGAAAATGCCTCAGCGCAAACATAAAACTCAGCCTGCCAGGTACAGTGGCTCACAGGAACCTGTCATTTAGGAGCTTCGAAAACCAACGCAAAAACTTTTCGAGGATGCGTGTTCGAGACCCGCCTGACCGACATGGGAAATTTCCGTCTTCAGAAGGGAAACAATACTTGGGTTAGGCTCAGCGCATCACACCTGTAATCCCTTGACAGTGGAATGTCGAGCTGGGCGGACAGTGAGATCACAAATTCGAGACTGGCCTCGACCGACACAGCGCAACCCGCTTGCTATAAACAACATACAAACCGAGAGAAATAAAAAAGCTGAGCTGAACACGGCATGTGCTCACTTCAGCAGCACGTACACTGAAATTAAGACTCTACATAGAAGCCCGAAAAGGCTTCAGCGCTAACATGAAACTCGGCCTGCCAGGTACAGTGCCTCACAGAAAAATGTAATTTAGGAGCTTCAAAGACCAACGCAAAAATTTTTCGAGGATGCGTGTTTGAGACCCGCCCGACCAACATGGGAAATGTCCATCTTCAGAATAAAAACAAAACTTGGGTTAGGCTCGGCACATCATCCCATGACAGTGGAATGTCGAGCCGGGTGGACAGTGAGATCACAAATTCGAGACTGGCCTCGACCGACACTGTGCTACATGCTTGCTATAAACAACATAAAAACCGAGGGAAATAAAAAAGCTGAGCCGGGCACGGCATGTACTCGCTTTGGCAGCACGTACACTGAAATTGGGACTCTACACAAAAGCCCGAAAAGGCCTCAGCGCTAACATGAAACTCGGCCTGCCACGTATGGTGGCTCACAGGAAACTGTCATTTAGGCGCTGCGAAGACTAACACACAAAATATTTCGAGGATGCATGTTTGAGACCCACCCGCCCAGCATCGAAAATTTCGTCTTCAGAACAGAAACAAAACTTGTGTTAGGCTCGGCACATTGCACCTGTCATCCCATGACAGTGCAATGTGGAGCCGGGCGGACAGTGAGATCACAAAGTAAAGACTGGCCTCGACCGACACAGCACTACCCACTTGCTATCAACAACATAAAAACCAAAAGGAATAAAAAAGCTGAGCCGGGAACAGCATGTGCTCTCTTCGGCAGCACATACACTGAAATTGGGACTCTACATGGAAGCCCAAAAAGGTCTCAGCGATTACATGAAATTCTGCCTGCCAGGTACGGTGGCTCACAGTAACCTGTCATTTAGGTGCTTCAAAGACCAATGCAATAACTGAAAGAAAGAAAAAGTCTTGTACACCATGTAATTAGTACGTCCACATTTACATCAGGTACCCATTATGTATACATGTACACCATGTACCCATTGGGCAGAAACGTACAGTATATGCATGTGTATGTATTTGTGCACAGTATGTACTTATGTTCACTATGTATGCATAGGTACATATAAGCTAGACATGTAACGACTGTACACGAGTACATAATATGCACGGTATGTACATGTATAAACTATGTAGACACATGCGTGGACACCCACTTTGGTAATTACATGTACTAATTACATGGTGTACATGTGAACATAATGTGTACATGATGCTCATGTGTACACATCGTAATATTACAGTAAATGTAAATGTACATAATGTTTGCAATCTGTTCATCTATATTGACATAATGTGTTATGTATGCATTGTGATTTTATCTACTGTTGTGAATATATGATATCATTGTGACATTACAATATGTAATCATATTGTACACATCATGTACATAAGTATTGTGCACACATTATGTCCATATAATATACATATTGCACAGATTATTTACATTTATTGTACATCTGTATTTGCTGAACACATGTCCACCAGAGAAATTGTATGGTCTGTACCTCTTTTATACATTCTTGTGATATGCCAATAAATGTACACATGATTAGTATATTCTTGGAAATAATTTTGCGCATATTAAATCGAAATCACTTTGGTGACAAAAGTGGGAGTACACCCGGGTGTGCACATAGATTATACGTGTACATATTGTGCATATTACGTACTCGTGTACACAATGCCATCTTACCTGGCAGGCCGAGATTCATGTTAGCTCTGAGGCCTTTTCAGGCTTCTATGTAGAGTCTTACTGTCAGTGTATGTGCTGCCAAAGCGAGTCATGCCGTGCCCGGCTCAGCTTTTTTACTTCTTTCGGTTTTTATGTTGTTTATAGCAAGCGGGTAGCGCTGTGTCAGTCGAGGCAAGTCTCGTAATTGTGATCTCACTGTTTGTCCACCTCAACATTCCACTGTCATAAAATTACAGGTGTGATGCGCCGAGCCTCACCCAAGTTTTGTTTCCATCCTGAAGACGGAAATTTCCTATGTTGGTCGGGCGGGTCTCGAACACGCATTCTTCAAATTTTTTGTGCGTTGGTCTTCGAAGCACCTAAATGACAGGTTCCTGTGAGCCACTGTACCTGGCAGACCGAGTTTCAGGTTAGCGCTGAGGCCTTTTTGAGCTTCTATGTAGAGTCTCAATTTCAGTGTACGTGCTGCCGAAGCGAGCACATGTTGTGCCTGGCTATGCTTTATTCTTTCTTTCGGTTATAGCGTTAATCTTCGAAGCACCTAAATGACAGGTTCCTGTGTGCCACCGTACCTGGCAGGCCGAGTTTCATGTTAGTGCTGAGGCCTTTTTGGGCTTCTATGTAGAGTCTTAATTTCAGTGTACGTGCTGCTGAAGCGAACATAGGCCGTGCCTGGCTCAGCTTTTATATTTCTTTCGGTTTTTATGTTGTTTATAGCAAGCGGGTAGTGCTGTGTCGGTCAAGGCCAGTCTCGAATTTTTATCTCACTATCTGCCTGGCTCGACATTTCACTGTCATGGGATTACAGGGTGATGTCCTAAACCTTACCCAAGTTTTGTTGCCATTCTGAAGACGAAAATTTCCCAGGTTGGTCGGGTGGGTCTCGAAAACGCATCCTAGAAGTTTTTTTTGCATTGGTCTTTGAAGCACCTAAATGACAGGTTCCTGTGAGACACCGTACCTGGCAGGCCAAGTTTCATGTTAGCACTGAGGCCTCTTTGGGTTCTATGTAGAGTCCCAATTTCAGTGTACGTGCTGCCGAAGTGAGCACATGCCATGCCCAGCTCAGCTTTTTTTTTCTTTCAGTTTTTATTTTGTTTATAGCAAGCGGGTAGTGCTGTGTTGGTCGAGGCCAGTCTCAAATTGGTGATCTCACTTTCCGCCCAGCTAGACATTCAACTGTCATGGGATTACAGGTGTGATGCGCCAAGCCTAACCCAAGTTTTGTTTTTGTTCTAAAAACAGAAATTTCCCATGTTGGTTGCGCAGGTGTCGAACACGCATCCTCGAAAAGTTTTTGCGTTGGTCTTTGTAGCGCCTTAATGACAGGTTCCTGTGAGCCACCGTAACTGGCAGGCCGAGTTTCATGTTAGCAATGAGGCCTTTTCGGGCTTCTATGTAGAGTCCCAATTTCAGTGTACGTGCTGCTGAAGCGAGCACATGCCGTGCCCGGCTCAGCTTTTTTATTTCTCTCGTTTTTTATGTTGTTTACAGCAAGCGGGTAGTGCTGTGTCGGTCGAGGCCAGTCTCGAATTTGTGATCGCACTGTTTTCTTGGCTCGACATTCCACTGTCCTGGGATTACAGGTGTGATGCGCCAAGCATAACCCAAGTTTTTTTCGGTTCTGAAGATGGAAATTTCCCATGTTGGTCAGGCGAATCTCGAACACACATCTCCGAAATTTTTTTTGCGTTGGTCTTCGAAGCGCCTAAATGACAGGTTTCATTGAGCCACAGTACTTGGCAGGCCGAGTTTCATGTTAGCGTTGAGGCCTTTTGGGCTTCTATGTAGAGTCCCAATTTCAGTGTATGTGCTGCCGAAGCGAGCACATGTCATGCCCGGCTCAGCCTTTCTTTTCTTTTCGGTTATAGCGTTTGTCTTCAAAGCTCCTAAATGACAGGTTACTGTGAGCCACCATACCTCTCAGGCCAAGTTTCATGTTAGCACTGAGGCATTTTCAGGCTTCTATGTAGAGTCCCAATTTCAGTGTACATGCTGCCGAAGTGATCACATGCTGTGCCCGGCTCAAGCTTATTTATTTCTCTCAGTTTTTATGTTGTTTATACCAAGCGGGTAGCGCTGTGTCCGTCGATCCCAGTCTCGAATTTGTGATCTCACTGTCCGCCCGGCTCGATATTCCACTGTCATGGGATGACAGACGTGATTCGCCAATCCTAACCCAAGTTTTGTTTCCATTCTGAAGATGGAAATTTCCCATGTTGGTCGCGCGGGTGTCGAACACGCATCCTCGAAAATTTTTTGCGTTGGTCTTCGAAGTGCCTAAATGACAGGTTCCTGTGAGTCACAGTACATGGAAGCCCGAGTTTCATGTTAGCGCTGAGGCCTTTTTGGGCTTCTATTTAGAGTCCCAATTTTACTGTACGTGCTGCCGAAGCAAGCACATGCCGTGCCCTGCTCAGCTTTTTTATTTCTCTCGTTTTTTATGTGTTTTATAGCAAGCGGGTAGTGCTGTGTCGGTCGAGGCCAGTCTCGAATTTGTGATCGCACTGTTTGCCCGGCTCGACATTCCACTGTCATGGGATTACAGGTGTTATGTACTGAATGTAACCCAAGTTTTGTTTCCGTTCTGAAGACGGAAATTTTCCATGTTGGACAGGCGAATCTCGAACACGCATCTTCGAAAGTTTTTGTGCTGGTCTTCGAAGCGCCTTAATGACAGGTTCCTGTGAGCCACTGTATTTGGCAGGCCGAGATTCATGTTAGCACTGATGCCTTATAGGGTTTCTATGTAGAGTCCCAATTTCAGTGTACCTGCTGCCGAAGCGAGCACATGCCGTGCCCGGCTCAGCTTATTTATTTCTCTCGGTTGTTAATGTTGTTTATAGCAAGCAGGTAGTGCTGTGTCGGTTGAGGCCAGTCTCGAATTTGTGATCTCACTGTCCACCCGGCTTGAAATTTCACTGTCATGGGATGACAGGTGTAATGCGCCGAGCCTAACCCAAGTTTTGTTTCCGTTCTGAAGATGGAAATTTCTCATGTTGGTTGGGCGGGTCTCTAACATGTATCCTCGAAAATTTTTTTGCGTTGGTCTTCGAAGCACCTAAATGACAGGTTTCGTTGAGCCACCGTACTTGGCAGGCCGAGTTTCATGTTAGCGTTGAGGCCTTTTGAACTTTTATGTAGAGTCCCAATTTCAGTGTACATGCTGCCGAAGCGAGCACATGTCATGCCCGGCTCAGTTTTTCTGTTTTTTTTTCGGTTATTGCGTTTGTGTCATAACCATTGTGACGTGTACAGTTCCCATTGTGTGTAACCATTTTGAAGTGTAGAGTTCCCATTTTGTGGTAATCGCTGTGAAATGTACAGTTCCCATTGTGTGAAACCATTTTGAAATGTATCATTCCCATTGTGTATTTACCATTGGTAAGGGTAGAGTTCCCATTGTGTGGTAACCATTGTGACGAGTACAGTTCCCATTGTGTGGTAAAAATTGTGAAGTGTACTGTTTCCATTGTGTGTAACCATTGTGAGGTACAATTCCCATTGTGTAGTAACACTAATGTAGTGTACAGTTCCGATTGTGCAGTAACTGCTGTGATACGTAGAGTTACCATTGTGTGTAACCATAGTGAAGTGTATAGTTTTCATTGTGTGTAATTATTTTGAAGTGTACAGTTCCAATTATGTGGTTACCATAGTGAAGTGTACAGTTCCCATTGCGTGTAACCACAGTGAAGTGTACAGTTACCATCGTGTGGTAACCGCTGTAAAGTGTACAGTTACCATTGTGTGGTATCCACTGTGAAGTGTAGAGTTCCCATTGTGTGTAAGCATTGCAAAGTATACAGTTCCCATTGTGTGGTAACCATTGTGAAGTGTACAGTCACCATTGTAACCATTAAGAAGTGTACAGTTCTCATTGTGTGGTAACCATTGTGAAGTGTACAGTTCCCATTGTGTGTAACCATTTTGAAGTGTAAAGTTATCATTATGTGGTAATCGCTGTGAAGTTTACAGTTCCCATTGTGTGAAAATATTGTGAAATGTACCATTCCCATTTTGTGGTACCCACTGTAAAGTGTACAGCTCCAATTGTGTGGTAAACATTGTGAAGTGTACAGTTCCCATTTTGTGGTAACCATTGTGAAGTGTACAGTTACCAATGTGTGTAAGCATTTTGAAGGGTACAGTTACCCCTGCGTGGTAATTATTGTGAAGTGTACAGTTACCATTGTCTGTAACCATTGTGAAGTGTACAGTTACCATTGTGTGTAACCATTGTGAAGTGTACAGTTCACATTGTGTGTAACCATTCTGAAGTGTACGGTTCCCATTGTGTGTAACCATTCTGAAGTGTACAGTTTCCATTGTGTGGTAACGATTGTGAAGTGTACAGTTACCATTGTCTGTAACCATTGTGAAGTGTACAGTTACCATTGTGTGTAACTATTGTGAAGAGTACAGTTCCCATTGTGTGGTAACCATTCTGAAGTGTAAGGTTCCCATTGTGTGGTAAGCATTGTGAGGTGTACAGTTCATATTGTGTGGTAACCATTATGAAGTATACAGTTTTCATTATGTGTAACCATTAAGAAGTGTAGAGTTCTCATTGTGTGGTAACCATTGTGAAGTGTACAGTTCCCATTGTGTGTAACCATATTGAAGTGTACAGTACCCATTGTGTGAAAATTTTGTGAAATGTACCATTTCCGTTGTGTGGTAACCATTGTAAAGTGAACAGTTCCATTGTGTGGTAAACATTGTGAAGTGTACAGTTCCCATCTGTGGTAACCATTGTAAAGTGTACAGTTTTCATTGTGTGTAACCATTGTGAAGTGTACAGTTCCCACTGTGTGGTTACCATTGTGAAGTGTACAGTTTTCATTGTGTGGTAACTGCTGTGAAGTTTTCAGTAACCATTGTGTGTAACGATTGTGAACTCTACAGTCTCCATTGTGTGAGAACCATTGTGAAGTGTACAGTTTCTATTGTGTCAAAACCATTGTGAAGTGTATAGTTTTTTTTGTGTGGTGACCATTTTGAAGGGGACAGTTCTTATTGTGTGGTAATTATTGTGAACTGTACAGTTACCGCTGTGTGGTAACCATTGTGATGTGTACAGTTCCCAGTATGTGGTAACACTTATGATGTGTATAGTTTCCATTGTGGGGTAACTGCTGTGAAGGGTACCGTTCCCATTGTATGGCAAGTATTGTGAAGTGTACAGTTCCCATTGTGTGGAAAACATTGTGAAGTGTACAGTTCCAATTGTTTGTAACCATTGTGAAGTGTACAGTTCCCATTGTGTGGTAACCATTGTGAAGTGTACAGTTACGATTGTGTGGTAACTGCTGTGAAGTGTACTGTTACCATTGTGTGGTAATCATTGTGAAGTGTACAGTTCGCATTGTGTTAAACCATTATGAAATGTACAGTTCCCATTGTGTGGTTCTCATTGTGAGTGTACAGTTCCCATTGTGTGTAACCATTGTGAAGTGTACAGTTTATATTCTGTGTTAACCGCTGCGAAGAGTACTGTTCCCATTGTGTGGTAACTGCTGTAAAGTGTACAGTTCCCATTGTGGGTAACCATTGTAAAGTGTACAGTTACCATTGTGTGGTAACCATTGTGAAGTTTAGAGTTACCATTGTGGTAACCATTGTGAAGTGTACAGTTAAAATTGTTTGGTTATAATTGTTAAGTGTACAGTTACCTTTGTGTCATAACCGCTGTGAAGTGTATCATTACCATTGTGTGGTAACCATTGTAAACTGTACAGTTACTATTGTGTGTAGCCATTGTAAAGTGTACAGTTACCATTGTGTTTAACCATTGTGAAGTGTACAGTTCCAATTGTGTTGCAGCCATAGTGAAGGGAACAGTTATTATTGTGTTGTAACCATTGTGAATTCGACAGTTCCCATTGTGTGGAAACCATTGTGAAGTGTACATTTACCATTGTGTGTAACCATTATGAAAAATATATTTACCATTGTGTGTAACCATTGCGAAGTGTACAGTTACCATTCTGTGGTGACCATTATGAAGTGTACAGTTTTTATTGTGTGGTAGCCATTGTGAAGTGTACAGTTTTTATTCTGTGGTAACTGCTGTGAAGTGTAGAGTCCCTATTGTGAGGTAACTGCTGCGAAGTGTACGTTTCCCATTGTGTGAAAACTGCTATTCCCATAGTGTGTAACCATTGTAAAGTGTACAGTTACCATTGTGTGGTAACCATTTTGATGTGTACTGTTTTTATTGTGTGTAACCATTGAGAACTATACAGTTACCATTGTATGGTAAACATTGTGAAGTGTACAGTTTCCATTGTTTGTAATTATTGTGAAGTGTAGAGTTACCATTATGTGGTAACTGCTGCGAAGTGTACAGTTATTATTGTGTGTAACCATACTGAAGTGTACTTTTATCATTGTGTGGTAACCTCAGTGAAGTGTAAACTTACCATTGTGTGGTAACCATTGTGAAGTGTACAGTTCCCATTGTGTGGTAACCATTGTGAAGTGTACAGTTCCCATTGTGTGGTAATGGCTGCGAAGTGTACAGTTCTTATTTTGTGGTAACCATTGCGAGTGTACAGTTTTCATTGTATGGTAACCATTGTGAAGTGTACAGTTCCTATTGTGTGGTAACGGCTGCGAAGTGTACAGTTCTTATTTTGTGGTAACCATTGCGAAGTGTACAGTTTCCATTGTGTGGTAACCATTGTGAAGTGTACAGTTACAATTTAGTGGTAACCACTGTAAAGTGTACAGTTACCATTGTGTAGTAACCATTGTGAAGTGTACAGTTCCCTTTGTGTGGTAACCACTGCGAAATGTACAGTTACCATTGTGTGGTATCTACTGTGAAGTGTACAGTTCCCATTGTGTGTAACAATTGTGAAGTGTACAGTTCCCATTGTGTGTAACTATTTTGAAGTGTACAGTTTCCATTATGTGGTAACCACTGTGAAGTGTACAGTAATCATTTTGTGTTACCATTTTGAAATGTACAGTTTTCATTGTGTGGTAACCATTGTGAAGAGTACACTTCCTATATTGTGGTAACCATTGTGAAGTGTAAAGTTATTATTGAGTGGTAATTATTTTAAGTGTACAGCTACCTTTGTGTGTAACCATTGTGTAGTGTACAGTTTCCATTATGTAATAACCGCTCTGAAGTGTATCATTCCCATTGTGAATAACCATTGTGAGGTGCACAGTTACCATTATGTGGTAACCATTGCGAAATGTACAGTTACCATTGTGTGTAATCAATTTGAAATGTATACTTCCCATTGTGTGGTAAGCATTGTAAAGGGTACAGTTTCCATTGGGAGGTAACCATTGTGAAGTGTACAATTTTTATTGTGTGGTAACCATTGTGAAGTATACAGTTCCCATTGTGTGGTAACCATTTTGAAGTGTACATTTACCATTGTGTAATAACCACTGTGAAGTGTACAGTTGCCATTGAGTAATAACCATTGTACAGTGTACAGTTCCCGTTGTGTGTTAACCATTGTAAAGTGTACAGTTCCCATTGTGTGTAAACCATTAAGAAGTGTACAGCTTCCATTGTGTAAAATTATTGTAAAGTGTACAGTTCCCATTGTGTGTAACTATTTTGAAGTGCACAGTTCCCATTATGTGGTAACCACTGTGAAGTGTACAGTTACTATTTGTGTTACCATTTTGAAGTGTACAGTTTCCATTTTGTGGAAACCATTGTAAAGTGTACAGTTCCCATAGTGTGGTAACCATTGTGAAGGGTACAGTTCCCATTGTGTGGTAACCGCTGTGAAGTTTACAGTTACCATTGTGTGGGAACCATTGCGAAGTGTTCAGTTCTCATTCTGTGGTAACCATTGCGAAGTGTACAGTTACCAGTGTGTGGTAGCCATTGTGAAGTGTACAGTTCCCATTGTGTGTAAGCATTTTGAAGTGTGCAGTTCCCATTGTGTGGTAACAATTGTGAAGTGTACAGTTACCATTGTGTTGTAGTCATTTTGAAGTTTACAGTGACCATTTTGTGGTAACTACTGTAAAGTGTACAGTGCTCATTGTGCAGTAACCGCTGTGAAGTGTAAATTTACCATTGTTTGGTAATCATTGTGAAGTGTACAATTACCATTGTGTGTAGCCGTTGTGAATTGTACAGTTATCATTGTGTGTAACCATTGTGAAGTGTACAGTTCCCATTTTGTGGTTACCATTGGGATGTGTACAGTTCCCATTTTGTGTAACCACTGGGTAGTGTAAAGTTCCCATTGTGTGGTAACCATTGTGAACTGTACAGTTTTTATTGTGTGTAACCATTTTGAAGTGTACAGTTCCCATTGTGTGTAACCATTGTGAAGTGTACCGTTCCCATTGTGTGGTAACCATTGTAAAGTGTACCGCTCCAATTGTGTGGTAACCATTGTGAAGTGTACAGGTCCCACTGTGTGGTAACCATTGTGAAGTGTACAGTTACCATTGTGTTGTAACCATTGTGAAGTTTACAGTGACCATTGTGTGGTAACTATTGTGATGTGTACAGTTCTCATTGTGTAGTAACTGCTGTGAAGTGTAAATTTCCATTGTGTGGTAACCATTGTGAAGTTTACAGTTACCATTGTGTGTAGCTATTATGAAGTGTACAGTTACCATTGTTTGTAACCATTGTGAAGTGTACAGTTTCCATTGTTTGGTAACCATTGTGAAGTGTACAGTTCCCATTGTGTTTTAACCATTGTAAAGTGTACAGTTTCCACTGTGTGGTAACCATTTGGAAGTGTTCAGTTCCCACTGTGTAACCATTGGGAAGTATACAGTTCCCATTGTGTGCTAACCATTGTGAATTGTACAGTTTTTATTGTGTGTAACCATTTTGAAGTGTACAGTTTCCATTGCGTGTTAACCGCTGTGAAGTGTACAGTTTCCATTGTGTGTAAACATTGTGAAGTGTACCGTTCCCATTTTGTGGTAAACATTGTGATGTGTATCGTTCCCATTATGCGGAAACCATTGTGAAGTGTACAGATCCCATTGTGTCGTTACCATTGTGAAGTGTACAGTTTTTATTGGGTGATAACAATTGTGAAGTGTACAGTTCCCATTGTGTGTAACCATTTTTAAGGGTACAGTTTCAATTGTGTGGTAACCATAGTAAAGTGTACACTTTTTATTGTGTAGTGACTGCTGTGAAGTGTAGATTTACCATTGTGTGTAACAATTGTAAAGTGTACAGTTCCAGTTGTGTTTAACCATTGTAAGGTTTAGAGGTCTCATTGTGTTGTAACGATTCGGAAGTGTACATTTCCCATTGCATGGTAATTATTGTGAAGTGTACAGTTACAATTGTGTGGTAACCGCTGTGAAGTGTACAGTTACCAATGTGTGGTAACCATTGTCAAGTGTAGAGCTTTTATTGTGTGTAACAATTGTGAAGTGTACTGTTATTATTGTGTGGTAACCGCTGCAACGTATACAGATCTTATTTTGTGGTAACCATTGTGAAGTGCACAGTTACCATTGTGTGGTAACCGCTGCGAAGTGTTCAGTTCCCATTGTGTGGTAACCGCTGGGAAGTGTAGTTTCCATTGTGTGGTAACTGCTTTAAAGTGTACAGTTTTATTCTGTGTAACCATTGTGAAGTGTACAGTTCCCATAGTGTGGTGACCAATTTAAAGTGTACATTTCCCATTGTGTGGTAACCACTGTGATGTGTACAGATATTATTGTGTATTAACCACTGTAAAGTGTACAGTTTTCATTATGTGTAACCATTTTAAAGTGGACAGTTATCATTTTGCATAACCATTGTCAAGTGTACAGTTACCATTTTGTGGTAACCATTGTAAGCTGTGCAGTTACAATTTAGTAATAACCATTGTGAAGTGTCCAGTTCATATTGTGTGTAACCATTGGGAAGTGTAGAGTTCCCATTGTGTGGTAACCATTGTGAAGTGTACATTTCCTATTGTGTGTAACCATTGTGAAGTGTACAGTTCCCATTTTGTGGTAACCATTGTGAAGTGTACATTTATTATTGTGTGTAAACCGCTGTTAAGTTTAGAGTTACAATTGTGTGTAACCATTGTGAAGAGTACAGTTCCCATTTTGTGAAAACCATTGTGAAGCGTACAGTTCCCTTTTTGTAAAAACCATTGTGAAGTGTAGTTTTCATTGTGTGGTAACCACTGTGAAGTACTCAGTTCCCATTGTGTGGAAACCATTGTGAAGTGTGCAGTTTTCATTCTGTGGTAACCATTGTGAAGTGTACAGTTACCATTGTTTTGGAACCATTGTTAAGTGTACAGTTTCGATTGTGTGGTAACCATTGTGAAGTGTACCATTCCCATTGTATGTAACCATTGTGAAGTGTACAGTCCCATTTTATAAGAACCGTTGTGAAGTGTACACTTCCCATTGTGTGAGAACCATTGTCAAGTGTAGTTTTCATTGTGTGGTGACCATTGTGAAGTTTACCGTTCTCATTGTGTGGTAATCATTGTGAAGTGTACAGTTACCACTGTGTGGTAACCATTGTGAAGTGTACAGTTCCCATGATTTGGTAACTGCTGTGAAGTGTACACTTCCCATTGTGTGAAAACCATCGTGAAGTGTACAGTTCCCATTGTGTGGTAAACATTGTGAAGTTTACAGTTTCCATTCTGTGTAACCACTGTGAAGTGTACAGTTCCCATTGTGTGGTAACCATTGTGAAGGATAGAGTGCCCATTGTGTGGTAACCATTGTTAAGTGCAGAGTTCCCATTGTGTGGTAACCATTGTGAAGTGTAGAGTTACCATTGTGTAGAAACCACTCTGAAGTGTACAGTTACCATTGTGTGGAAACCGCTTTAAAGTGTACAGTTTTCATTGTGTGTAACCATTGTGAAGTGTAGAGTTTCCAATGTGTGGTAACCATTGTGAAGGGTACAGTTCCCATTGTATGGTAACCGTTGTTAAGTGTACAGTTCTTATTGTGTGGTAATTATTTGAAGGGTACAGTTACCATTGTCTGGTAATTATTGTGAAGTGTAAAGTTCTTATTGTGTGGTAACCATTGTGAAGTGTTCAGTTTCCATTGTCTGGTAACCATTGTGAAGTGTACCGTTCTCATTGTGTGGTAACCATTGTGGAGTGTACAGTTACCATTGTGTGGAAACAATTGTAAATGTAGTTTCCATTGTGTGGTAACCATTGTGATGTGTACACTTACCATTGTTTAAGAACTATTTTGAAGTGTACAGTTTCCATTGTGTGGTAACCATTGTGAAGTGTAAAATTCCCATTGTGTGTAACCTTTGTGAAGTGTACAGTTTTTATTATGTGGTAACCATTGTGAAGTGTACAGTTACCATTTTGTGGAAACCGCTTTAAAGTGTACAATTCCCATTGTGTGTAACTATTGTAAAGTGTACAGTTCTCGTTGTGAGGTAACCATTGAGAAGGGTAGAGTTTTTATTGTGTGGTAACCGTTGTAAAGTGCACAGTTTTTATTGTGTGGTAACCATTGTGAAGTGTAGAGTTCTTATTATGCATAACTATTGTGAAGTGCACAGTTTCCATTTTGTGGTAACCATTGAGAATTGTTCAGTTCATATTGTTTGTAACCATTGGGAAGTGTACAGTTCTCATTTGGTGTGAACCATTGTGATGTGTCCAGTTGATATTGTGTGTAACCATTTGGAAGTGTACAGTTCCCGTTTGGTGAAAACCATTGTGAAGTGTACAGTCACCAATGTGTGGTAACTGCTTTAAAGTGTACAGTTCCCATTTTTTGGAAACCACCGTGAAGTGTACAGTTCAAATTGTGTGGCAACCATTGTGAAGTGTACAGTTCCCATTGTGTGTAATTATGGTTATGTGTACAGTTTCCATTGTGTGGTAAACATTGTGAAGTGTACAGTTACCATTGTGTTGTAACCGCTGTGAAGTGTACAGTTCCCATTGTGTATAACCATTGTAAAGTGTACAGTTTCCATTGTGTGGTAATTATTATGAAGGGTAGAGTTCCCATTGTGCAGTTACCAGTGTTAAGTGTACAGTTATTATTGTGTGGTAACCATTGTGAAGTGTACAGTTACCATTGTGTGGTAACCATTGTCAAGTGTACGGTTACAGTTGTGTGTAACTGTTGTGAAGTGTACAGTTCCCATGGTGTGGTAACCATGGTAAAGTGTACAGTTACCATTGTGTGGTAACCATTGTGAAGTGTACAGTTTCCGTTGTGTGGTAACCATTGTGAGTGTACAGTTCTTATTGTGTAGTAATCATGGTGAAGTGTACAGTTTTCATTTTGTGGTTACCACTGTGAAGTGTACAGTTCCCATTTTGTGGTAACCGCTTTGAAGTGTACAGTTCGCATCGAGTGTAACCATTGTAAAGTGTTCAATTTTCATTGTGTGGTAATTATTGTGAAGTGTATAGTTTCCATTGGGTGTAACCATTATGCAGTGCACAGTTTGCATTGTTTGGTAACATTTGTGAAGTGTATAGTTCCCATTGTGCGTAACCATTGTGAAGTGTACAGTTATAATTTTGTGGTAACCATTGTAAAGTGTCAAGTTCATATTGTGTGTAATCATTGGGAAGTGTAGAGTTACCATTGTGTGATAACCATGGTGAAGTGTACATTTACTATTGTATGTAAACATTGTGAAGTGTACATTTATTATTTTGTGGAAACCACTCTTAAGTGTACAGTTACCATTGTGTGTAAACATTGTGAAGTGTACAGTTCCCATTTAGTCGGAACCATTGTGAAGTGTACAGTTCCCTTTTTGTGAAAACCATTGTGAAGGGTACAGTTTTCATTGTGTGATAACCACTGTGAAGTGTACAGTTCCCATTTTGTGGAAACCATTGTGAAGTGTACAGTTCCCATTTTGTGGAAACCATTGTGAAGTGTACAGTTCCCATTCTGTGGTAACCATTGTGAAGTGTACAGTTATCATTGTTTGGGAACCATTGTTAAGTGTACAGTTCCCATTCTGTGTAACCACTGTGAAGTGTACAGTTCCCATTGTGTGTAACCATTGTGAAGTGTACAGTTCCCATTTTATGGGAACCATTGTGATGTGTACACTTCCGATTGTGTGAGAACCATTGTCAAGTGTACAATTTTTATTGTGTGGTGACCATTGTGAAGTTTACAATTCCCATTATGTGGTAATTATTGTGAAGAGTACAGTTACCACTGTGTGGTAACCATTGTGAAGTGTACAGTTTCCATGATTTGGTAACTGCTGTGAAGTGTACACTTCCCATTGTGTGACAACTATTGTGAAGTGTACAGTTACCACTGTGTGGTAACCATTGTGAAGTGTACAGTTTCCATGATTTGGTAACTGCTGTGAAGTGTACACTTCCCATTGTGTGACAACTATTGTGAAGTGTACAGTTCCCATTGTGTGGTAACCTTTGTGAAGTGTACAGTTCCCATTTTGTGTAACCACTGTGAATTGTACAGTTCTTATTGTGTGGTAACCATTGTGAAGGGTAGAGTTCCCATTGTGTGGTAACCATTGTGAAGTGCACAGTTCCCATTATGTGGTAACCATTGCGAAATGTAGTTACCATTGTGTAGTAACCACTCTGAAGTGTACAGTTTTTGTTGTGTGTAACCATTGTGAAGTGCACCGTTCCCATTGTGTGAAAACCATTTTGAAGTGTGCAGTTTGCATTGTGTGGTAACCATTGTGAAGTGCACAGTTTTCATTGTGTGGTAACCATTGTGAAGTGTACACTTTTTATTGTGTGTAACAATTGTGAAGTGTACAGTTTTTATTATATGGTAACCATTGTGAAGTGTACAGTAACCATTGTGTGGAAACCGCTTTGAAGTGTACAGTTGTGTGTAACCATTGTGAAGTGTAGAGTTTCCACTGTGTTGTAACCATTGTGAAGGATACAGTTACCATTGTGTGGTAACCATTGTTAAGTGTAAAGCTCTTATTGTGTGGTAACCATTGTGAAGTGTACAGTTACCATTTTCTGGTAATCATTGTGAAGTGTACAGCTCCCATTGTGTGTTAAACATTGTGAAGTGTACAGTTACCATTGTGTAGAAACCATTGTAAATGTAGAGTCTCCATTGTGTGGTAATCATTGTGAAGTGTACAGTTCCCATTGTGTGTAACGTTTGGGAAGTGTCCAGCTTTTATTGTGTGGTAACCATTTTGAAGTGTACAGTTACCGTTTTGTAAAAACCGCTTTGAAGTGTACTGTTCCCATTGTGTGTAACTATTTTAAAGTGTACAGTTCTCATTGTGTGGTAACCATTATGAAGGGTATAGTTTCCATTGTGTGGTAACCATTGTAAAGTGTAGAGGTCTCATTGCGTGGTAACCATTGTGAAGTGTAGAGTTCTTATTGTGCATAACTATTGTGAAGTGTACAGTTTTCATTTTGTGGTAACCATTGAGAATTGTCCAGTTCATATTGTGTGTAACCATTGGGAAGTGTACAGTTCTAATTTTGTCTGAACCATTGTGATGTGTCCATTTCATATTGGATGTGTAACCATTTGAAAGTGTACAGTTTCCATTTGTTGGGTACCATTGTAAATGTACAGTCACCATTGTATGGTAACTGCTTTAAAGTGTACAGTTCCCATTTTTTGGGAACCACCGTGAAGTGTACAGTTCAAATTGTGTGGTAACAATTGTGAAGTGTACAGTTTCCATTGTGTGTAACCATTGTTATGTGTACAGTTTCCATTGTGTGGTAAACATTTTGAAGTGTACAGTTACCATTGTGTTGTAACCACTGTGAAGTGTACAGTTCCCATTGTGTGTAACCATTGTAAATGGTACAGTTCCCATTGTGTGGTAATCATTGTGAAGGGTAGAGTTCCCATTGTGTGGTTACCATTGTTAATTGTACAGTTCCCATTGTGTGGTAACCATTGTGAAGTGTACAGGTTCCATTACGTTTAACCATTGCAAAATATACAGTTATTATTGTGTGGTAACAATTGTGAAGTGTAAAGTTCCCATTGTGTGTAACCATTTTTAAGTGTACAGTTCCCATTGTGTGGTGAAGGCTGTAAAGTGTAGAGTTCTTATTGTGTCTAACCAGTGTGAAGTGTACCATTCCCATAGTGTGGTAACCATTGTGAAGTGTACAGTTACCATTTTGTGGTAACCATTGTGAAGTGTAAAGTTACCATTGTATAATAACCGCTGTGAAAAGTTCAGTTCCCATTGTTTGTAACCATTGTGAAGTGTACCATTTTCATTGTGTGGTAACCATTGTGAAGTGTACAGTTACCATTGTGTAAAAATATTTTGAAATGTACCATTCCCATTGTTTGGTTACCATTGTTAAAAGTAAACTTCCCATTGTGTGGTAACCATTGTGAAGTGTACAGTTCCCATTGTGTGTAACCCCTGTGAAGTGTACAGTTCCCATTGTGTTGTAACCATTGTGGAGGCTCCCGTTTCCATTGTGCGGTAACCATTGTGAAGTGTACATTTCCTATTCTGTGTAACCATTGTGAAGTGTAAAGTTTCCCTTGTGTGGTAACCATTGTGAAGTGTACATTTATAATTGGGTGGTAACCGCAGTGAAGTGTACAGTTACCATTGTGTGTAACCATTGTGAAGTGTACAGTTTTCATTTTGTGGGAACCATTGCGAAGTGTACAGTTCCCCTTGTGTGAAAACCATTGTGAAGTGTACAGTTTTCATTGTGTTGAACACTGTAAAGTGCACAGTTTTTATTGTGTGGTAACCATTGTGAAGTGTACATTTACAATGTTGTGGTAACCGTTGTGAAGCGTACAGTTACCATTGTGTGGTAATCATTGTGAGGTGTACACTTCCCATTGTGTGTTAACCATAAGTGTACAGTTCCCATTGTGTGGTAAACATTGTGAAGTTTACTCTTCTTATTGTGTGGTAATCATTGTGAAGTGTACACTTTCCATTGTGTGGTGACCAATGTATAGTGTAGAGTTCCAATTGTGCATAACCACTGTGAATTGTACAGTTACCGTTTTGTGTTAACCATAGAGAAGTGTCCAGTTCATGTTTTTTGTAACCATTGGGATGTGTACAGTTCCCATTTTGTGGGAACCATTGTGAAGTGTCCAGTTCATATTGTGTGTAACCATTGGAAAGTGTACAGTTACCATTTGGTGGGAACCATTGGGAAGTGTAGTCACCATTGTGTGGTAACTGCTGTAGAGTGTACAGTTCCCACTGTGTGGGAACCATTGTGATTTGTACAGCTTTCATGGTGTGGTAACCGCTGTGAAGTGTACAGTTTTCATCGTGTGTAACCATTGTGAAGGGTAGAGTTTTCATTGTGTGGTAACGATTGTGAAGTGTACACTTCCCACTGTTTGGTAATGATTGTGAAGTGTACAGTTCCCATTGTGTGGTAACCATTGTGAAGTGTACTTTTTCCGTTGTGCATAACCATGTGAAGTGTACAGTTACCATTGTGTGGTAACCATTGTAAAGTGTACAGTTTTTATTGTGTGTAACCATTGTGAAATGTACTGTGTCCATTGTGTGGAATCCATTGTGAAGTGCACAGTTACCATTGTGTGCTAACCGCTGCAAAATTTACAGTTCTCATTGTGTGGTAACCGTTAGGAAGTTTACAGTTATTATTGTGTGTAACCATTTTGAAGTTGCCAGTTCCCATTGTGTTTAATCATTATGATGTGTACACTTCCCATTGTGTGGTAACCACTGTGAACTGTACAGATACCATTGTGTGCTAACCGCTGTGAAGGGTTGAGTTTTCATGGTGTGGGAACCATTGCGAACTGTACAGTTCCCATTCTGTGGTAACCATTGGGAAAGGTACAGTTACTATTGTGTGGTAACCATTGTGAAGTGTACAGTTATTATCGTGTGGTAACTATTGTGACGTGTAAAGTTCTTATTACGTGGTAACCACTATGATGTATACAGTTCCCATTGTTTGGTAACCATGGTGAAGTGTAGAGTTACCACTGTGTGAAAACCATTGTGAAGTGTACAGTTTCCATTAAATGGTAATAATTGTGAAGTGTACAGTTCCCATTTTGTGGTAATTATTGTGAAGTGTACAGTTCCCATTTTGTGGTAATTATTGTGAAGTGTACAGTACTTTTTGTGTGTAACGATTGTGAAGTGTACAGTTTTTATAGTGTGTTAACCATTGAGAGGTGTACAGTTACCATTGTTTGGTAACCGCTGTGAAGTGTACAGTTCCCATTGTTTGAAACCATTGTGAAGTGTACAGTTTCCATTGAGTGGTAACCATTGTGAAGGGTACAGTTCCCATTGTGTGGTAACCATGGTTAAGTGTACTAATATTGTGTGATAACCATTGTGAATGGTACAGTTTACCATTGTGTGGTAACCATTGTGAAGTGTAAATTTCCCATTGTGTGGTAACCATTGTGAAGTGTACAGTTCCCATTGTGTGGTAACCATTGTGAAGTGTACAGTTTCCATTGTGCGGTAAGCAGTACAGTGTACAGTTACCACTGTGTGGAAACCATTGTAAAGAGTACATTTTTCATTTTGTAGTAACCATTGTGAAGTGTACACATACCATTTTTGAAAACCATTATGAAGTGTACAGTTCCCATTGTGTGGTAATTATTTTAAAGTGTACAGTTATCATTGTGTGTAACGATTGTGAAGTGCACAGATCCCATTGTTTGGTAACCATTGTGAAGTGTACAGTTCCCATTCTGTGCAACCAATGTGAAGTGTACAGTTACCATTTATTGGTAACAATTGTGAAGTGTCCAGTTCATATTGTGTGTAAACATTGGGAAGTGTACAGTTCCCATTGTGTGGTAACCATTGTGAAGTGTATATTTCCCATTGTGTGGAAAAAATTGTGAAGGGTAGAATTCCCATTGTGTGTAACCATTGTAAAGTGTACAGTTTCCATTATGTGGTGACCATGGTGAAGTGTACAGTTACCATTGTGTGTAACCATTGTGAGGTGTAAAGTTCCTATTGTGTGGTAACCATTGTTAAGTTTACAGTTTCCTTTGTGTGGTAACCATGGTGAAGGGTGGAGTTACAATTGTGTAAAAATTATTGTGAGGTGTACAGTTCCCATTCTGTGGTATACATGGTGATATGCACAGTTTTTTTTTGTGTAACCATTGTGAAGTGTAAAGTTCCCATGGAGTGGTAACCATTGTTAAGTGTACAGTTCTTATTGTGTCATAACCATTGTGAAGTGTACAGTTCCCATTGTGTGGTTCCCATTCTGAAGTTTACAGTTTTCATTGTGTGTAACAATTGTGAAGTGTAGAGTTTCCATTGTGTGGTAACAATTCTGAAGTTTAGAGTTATTATTGTTTGTAACCATTGTGAAGATTATTGTTACCACTGTGTGGTAACCATTGTGAACAGCATAGTTACAATTGTGTGGTAACCATTGGGAATTTTAAAGTTACCAATGTGTGGTAACCATTGTGAAGTGTACAGTTTTAATCGTTTGGTAACCATTCAAGTGTAGAGTTACCATTGTGTGTAACCATTGTAAAGTTTAAAGTTTCTATTGTTTGGTAACCAGTGTGAAGTGTACAGTTCCCATTGTGTGATAATCATTGTAAAGTGTAGAGTTACCATTGTGTGGGAACCATTGTGGAGTGTACAGTTTCCATTGTGTGGGAACCATTGTAAAGTGTACAGTTCCCATTGTGTGTAACCATTGTGAAGTGTACAATTTTAATTCTGTGGTAACCTCTCTGAAGTTTACAGTTCCCATTGTGTGTAAACATTTTGAAGTGTACATTTTCCATTGTGTGGTAACAAAGGTGAAGGGTACAGTTCCCATTGTGTGGTAACGATTCTTAAGTGTACAGTTCTTATTGTGTGCTAACGATTGTGAAGTGCACAGTTACCATTGTGTAGTAACAATTGTGAAGTGTAAAGTTCTCATTGTGTTGTAACCATTGTGAAGTGTACAGCAAACATTGTCTGGTAATCATTGTGAAGTGTAGAGTTCCCATTGTTTGGTAACCATTGTGAAGGGTACAGTTACCATTGTGTGGAAACAATTGTAAAGTGTACAATTCCCATTGTGTGGTAACCATGGTGAAGTGTGCAATTACCATTGTTTGGGAACCATTGTAAAGTGTACAGTTAGCATTGTGTGCAACCATTGTGAAGTGTACAGTTACCATTGTGTTTAACCATTGTAAAGTGTACAGGTTTTATTGTGTGGTAACCATTGTGAAGTGTACAGTCCCCATTGTGTGGTAACCATTTTGAAGTGTACATTTCCCGTTGTGTGGTAACCATTTTGAAGTGTAGAGTTCCCATAGTGTGTAACCATTGAAAAGTGTACAGTTCCCATTGTGTGGCAACCATTGTGAAGTGTACTGTTTTCATTGTCTTTAACCATTTTGAAATGTACAGTTCCCATTATGTGGTGACCGCTGTGAAATGTACAGTTTTTATTGTTTGTAACCATTCTAAAGTGTACAGTTCCCATTTTGTGGTAACAATTGTGAGGTCTGCCATTCACATTGTGTGGTAACCATTGTTACATGTACAATTCTTATTGTGTGGTAACCATTGTGAAGTGTAGAGTTATCATTGTGTGGTAACCATTGTGAAGTGTAGAGTTCCCATTGTGTGGTAACCATTGTGAAGTGTACACTTCCCATTGTGTTTAACCATTGTTAAGTGTACAGATGTTATTGTGTGGTAACCATTGTGAAGAATACAGTTCCCATTGTGGGGTAACCATTGTGAAGTGTACAGTTACCACTGTGTGGTAACAATTGTGAAGTGTACAGTTACCATTTCATGGTAATAGCTGTGAACTGTACAGTTACTATTTTGTGCTGACCGTTGTGAAGTGTTCAGTTACCATTGTTTGTTACCATTGTGAAGTGTTCAGTTTCCATTGTGTGGTAACCATTGTGAAGTGTACAGTTTCCATTGTGTGGTAACCATTTTGAAGTGTACAGTTCCCATTGTGTGGTACCCACTGGGAAGTGTACAGTTCCCATTGTGTGGTATCCATTGTGAAGCATACGCTTTCCATAGTGTGTAACTATTGGGAATTGTACAGTTCCCATTGTGTGGTAACCATTGTGCAGTGTACAGTTTCCATTGTCTGTAACCATTTTGAAGTGTACAGTTCCCATTGTGTGGTAACCACTGCGAAGTGTACAGTTTCCATTGTGTGTAACTATAGCAAAGTGAACCATTTCCACTGTGTGGTAACAATTGGAAAGTGTACAGTTCCCGTTGTGTGGTAACCATTGTGAAGTGTACAGTTCCCACTGCTTGGTAACCATTGTGACGTGTACAGTTCCAAATGTGTGTAACCATTGTGACGTGTACCATTCTTATTCTGTGGTAATCATGGTGAAGTGAACATTTCTTATTGTGTGGTAACCGCTGTGAAGTGCAGAGTTACCATGGAGTGTAACCATTGTGAAATGTACAGTTTCCACTGTGTGGTAACCGCTCGGAAGTGTACAGTTCTTATTATGTGTAAACATTGTGAAGTGTACAGTTACCGTTGTGTGGAAACCATTGTGGAGTGTACAGTTCCCATTGTGTGGTAACAATTGTGACGTGTACAGTTCCAATTGTGTGTAACCATTGTGACGTGTACCATTCCCATTTTCTGGTAATCATGGTGAAGTGAACATTTATTACTGTGTGGTGACCGCTGTGAAGTGCAGAGTTACCATGTTGCATAACCATTGTGAAGTGTACAGTTCCCATTGTCTGTAACCATTGTGAATGCACAGTCCCCATTGTGTGGTAACCGTTGTGAAGTGCACAGTTCCCATTGTGTGGTAATTATTGCGAAGTGTCCAGTTACAATTGTGTGGTAACCGATTTGAAGTTTACAGTTACCATTGTGAGGTAATCATTGTGAAGTATACAGTTACCAGTGTGTGTAACAATTGTAAAGTGTACAGTTACTATTGTGTAGTAACTGCTGTGAAATGTACAGTTCCCATTGTGAGTTACCATTGTAAAGTGCACAGTTACCATTGTGTGTAACCATTGTGAAGTGTACAATTCCCATTGGGAGTTACCACTGTGGAGGATACAGTTTCCATTGTGTGTAACCATTGTGAAGTGTACAGTTCCTATTGTGTGGTAACCCTTGTAAAGGGTACAGTTCCCATTGTTTGGTAACCATAGTTACGTGTACAATTTTTATTCTGTGGTAATAATTGTGAAGTGTACAGTTCTCATTCTGTGGTAACCATTTTGAAGTGTACAGTTCCCACTGTGTGGTAACCATTGTTACGTGTACAATTCTCATTGTGTGATAACCATTGTGAAGGGTACAGTTACCATTGTGTGGTAACAATTTTGAGGTGTACAGTTCCCATTTTCTGTAACCATTGAAAAGGGTAGAGTTCTCATTGTGTGGTAACCATTGTGAAAACTACAGTTCCCATTGTGTGGTAACCATTGTGAAGATTACAGTTACCATTGTGTGGTAACAATTGTGAAGTGTACAGTTACCATTTTGTGGTAATTTCTGTGAAGTGTACAGTTAACATATTGTGGTAACCGTTGTGAAGTGTACAGTTACAATTCTGTAATTTTGAAGTGTACAGTTAAAATTTTGTCTAATTATACTGAAGTGTACAGTTCCCATTGTGTGGTAACCATTGTGAAGTGTACAGTTCCCATTGTGTGGTAACCATTGTGAAGTGTACAGTTCCCATTATGTGGTAACCATTGTGAAGTGTACAGTTTCCATAGTGTGTAATTATTGGGAAGTGTACAGTTCCCATTGTGTGGTAACCATTGTGGAGTGTACAGTTCCCATTGTGTGTAACCATTGTGAAGTGTAGAGTTTCCATTGTGTGGTAAACATTGTGAAGTGTAGTTTCCATTGTGTGTAACCATCGTGAAGTGTACAGATCCCATTGTGTGGTATCTATTGTGAAGTGTACATTTACCGTTTTGTGGTAACCGCTGTGAAGGGTACAGTTACCATTGTGTGGTAATCATTTTAAAGTGTATAGTTACCATTGTGTGTATCCATTGCGAAGTGTAAAGTAACCATTGTGTGGTAACTATTATGAAGTGTAAAGTTTTTTATTGTGTGTAACTATTTTGAAGTCTACAGTTCCCATTGTGTGGTAACCATTGTGAAGTGTACGGTTTCCATTGTGTGGTAACTATTGTGAAGTGTACAGTTCCCATTGTGTGGTAACAATTGTGAAGTGTAGAGTTTCCATTGTTTGGTAACCATTGTGTAGTGTACAGATTCCATTGTGTGGTAACCATTTTGAAGTGTATAGTTCCAATTGTGTGTAACCATTGTGAAGGGTACAATTTTCATTCTATTGTATTCATAGTGAAGTGTACATTTCCCATTGTGTGGTGACCGCTGTGAAGTGCAGAGTTACCATGGTGTGTAACCATTGTGAAGTTTACAGGTCTCGTCGGTAGTAACCATTGTGATGTGTACAGTTTTCGTTGTACGGTAATTATTGTGAAGGGTACACTTCCCATTATGTGGTAACCATTATTACGTGTACAGTTCTTATTTTCTGGTAACCATTGTGAAGTGTATGGTATTTATTGTGTGGTAACCATTGTGAAGTGTACAGTTCCCATTGTCTCAGAACCATTGTGAAGTGTACAGTTACCATTGTGGGGTAACCGCTGTAAAGTGTACAATTTCCATTGTGTGTAACCATTGTGAAGTGTACCGTTCCCCTTGTGTGATAACCCTTGTAAATGGTACAGTTACCATTGTTTGGTAACCATGGTTACGTGTACAGTTGTTATTCTGTGGTAACAATTGTGAAGTGTACAGTTCTCATTTCGTAAGAACCATTGTGAAGTGTACATTTCCCATTGTGTTGGAGCCATTGTGAAGTGTACAGTTTTTATTATGTGGTAAACATTGTGAAGTGTACAGTTCCCATTGTGTGGTAACCATTGTGAAGTGTGCAGTTCTCATTGTATGATAACCACCGTGAAGTCTACAGTTTCATTGTGTGTAACCACTGTGAAGTGTAAAGTTCTTATTTTGTGGTAACCACTGTGAAGAGAACAGTTCCCATTGTTTGGTAACCATTGTGAAGTGTACAGTTCCCATTACATGGTAACCATTGTGAAGTGTGTAGTTCCCATTGTGCATATCCATGTGGAAGTGTACAGTTTCCATTTTCTGGGAACCATTGTGAAGTGTATAGTTTCCATTGTGTACAACCACAAAAAAGTTAACAGTTCCCATTGTGTAATGACCATTGTGAAGTGTACAGTTTCCATTGTGTGTAACCATTGTGAAGTGAACAGTTCCAATTGTGTGGTAACCATTGTGAAGTATAGAGGTACCATTGTGTGGTAACAACTCTGAAGTGTACAGTGGCAATTGTGTGTAACCATTGTGAAGTGAACAGTTCCCATTATGTGGTAACCATTGTGAAGTGTAGAGTTACCATTGTGTGGTAACAACTCTGAAGTGTACAGTGGCAATTGTGTGTAACCATTGTGAAGTGTACAGTTCCCATTGTGTGGTAACCATTGTGAAGTGTACAGTTCCCATTGTGTGGTAGCCATTGTGAGGTGTACAGTTCCCATTGGGTGGTAACCATTGTGAAGTGTAAACTTCCCATTGAGTGTAACCTTGGTGAAGTGTACAGTTTTTATTGTGTGGTAACTATTGTGAAGTTTACAGTTCCCATTTTGTGTAGACATTCTGAAGTGTACAGTTTCCATTGTGTAATAATTGCTGTGAAGTGTACAGTTCCCATTGTGTGAAACCATTGTGAAATGTACCATTCCCATTGTGTGGTTACCATTATTAAGAGTACAGTTCCCATTGTGTGATACCCATTGTGAAGTGTACAGTTCCCATTGTGTGTAACCATTGTGAGGTGTAAAGTTTTCATTGTGTGCTAACCATTGAGAAGTGTACAATTACCATTGTGTGGCAACCGCTGTGATTTGTACAGTTCCCACTGTGTGTAAGCATTGTAAAGTGTACAGTTCTCATTGTTTGATAACCAGTTTGAAGGGTACAGTTTCCTTTGTGTGGTAACCATTGTGAAGTGTTCAGTTACCATTGTGTGGTAACAATTGTGACATGTACAGTTACCATTGTGCGGTAATTGCTGTGAAGTGTACAGTTACCTTGTTCTGGTAACCGTTGTGAAGTGTAGAGTTATCATTGTGTGTAAACATTGTGAATTTTAAAGCTACCATTGTGTGTAACAATTGTGAAGTGTACAGTTCTTATTGTGTGGTAACCTTTGTAGAGTGCACAGTTACCATTGGTGGTAACTGCTGTAAAGTGTACAGTTAACATTGTGTGGTAACCATTGTGAAGTGTACTGTTCCCATTGTGTGGTACCCACTACGAAGTGTACAGATATCATTGTGTGGTAAACATTTCAAAGTGTACAGTAACCATTGTGTGGTAACAACGACGAAGTGTACAATTCCCATCCCGTGGTAAAAATTGCGAATTGTACAGTTCTCATTGTGTGGTAACCGTTATGAAGTGTACAATTACCATTGTGTGGTAACCATTGCAAAGTGTACATTTACCAATGTGTGGTAACCGCTGTGAAATGTAAATTTACCGTTTTGTGGTAACCATTGTAAAGTGTACAATTTCCATTATGTGTTAACCATTGTGAAGTGTACACTAAGCATTGTTTGGTAACCGCTGTGAAGTGTAGAGTTCCCATTATGTGTAACCATCGTGAAGTGTGCAGTTTTCATTGTTTGGTAACCATTTTGAAGTATACAGTTACCATTGTGTGGTAACCATTGTGAAGGGTACATTTTCCATTGTGTGGTAACCATTGTGAAGTGTTCAGTTTTCATTGTGAAGTGTACAGTTCCCATTCTGTGTAACCATTGTGAAGTGTACAGTTTATATTGTGTGGTAACCATTGTGAAGTGTACAGTTCCACTTGTGTGGTAACCATTGTGAAGTGTACAGTTTTCTTTATGTGGAAACTATTGTAAATTGTACAGTTTCCAATGTGTGGTAACCATTGCGAAGTACAGTTACCATTGTGTGGAAACAATTGTAAAGTGTACAGTTTCCATTGTGTGGTGACCGCTGTGAAGTGTAGAGTTACCATTGTTTGTAACAATTTTAAAATATACAGTTCCAATTGCGTTTAACCATTGTGAAGTCTACAGTTCTCACTGTTTTGTAACGACTTTGAAGTGTACAGTTCGCATTGTGTGTAACCACTGTTAAGTTTCCAGTTACCATTATGTGGTAACCGCTGTGAAGTGTACAGTTACAATTTTGTGGTAACCATTGGGAAGTGTACAGTTCCCACTGTGTGTAACCATTATGATGTGTACAGTTACCATTGTGTGGTAACCGCTGCTAAGTATACAAATCTTATTGTGTAGTAACCATTGTGAAGTGTACAGTTCCCATTCTGTGTAACCATTGTGAATGCACCGTTCCCATTGTGTGGTAACCATTGTAAAGTGTGAAGTTACCATTGTGTGGTGACCACTGTGAAGTGTACAGTTACCATTGCGTGTAACCAGTTTGAAGTGTACAGTTGTCATTGTGTGGGAACCATTGTGAAGTGTACGGCTACCATTGTGTGGTAACCACGGTGATGTGTACAGTTTCCATTGTGTAGTAACCACTGCAAAGTGTTCAGTTCCCATTGCGTGGTAACCGTTGTGAAGTGTAAAGTTATCATTGTGTGGTAACGATTGTGAATTGTACAGCTCCCATTGTGTGTAACCATCGGGAAGTGTACAGATCTCATTGTGTGGTATCCATTGTGAAGTGTACAGTTACCATTGTGTGGTAACCGCTGTAAAATGTACAATTATTATTGTGTGGTAACTGCTGTGGAGTGTAGAGTTTTCATTGTGTGGAATCTATTGCGAAGTGTACGGTTCCCATGTTGTGGTAACCATTGCATAGTGTACAGTTACGATTGTGTGGTAACCATTGTAAAGTGTACAGTTATTATTGTGTGGTAACGATTGTGAAATGTAGTTTCCATTTTGTGGTAACCATTGTAAAGTGTACAGAACCCATTGTGTGGTATCTATTGTGAAGTGTACATTTACGGTTTTGTGGTAACCACGATGAAGGGTACAGTTACCATTGTGTGGTAATCATTTTGAAGTGTACAGTTACCATTCTGTGTATCCATTGCGAAGTGTAAAGTAACCATTGTGTGGTAACCATTGTGAAGTATAAAGTTTTTTATTGTGTGTAACTATTTTGAAGTGTACACTTCCCATTGTGTGGTAACCACTGTGAAGTGTACAGTTTTCATTGTGTGTAAACATTGTGAAGTGTACAGTTCCCATTGTGTGGTAACCATTGTGAAGTGTACAGTTCTTATTGTGTTGTAACCACTGTAAAGCGTATAATTACAATTGTGTGTAACCACTGTGTACTGTACATTTAGCATTGTGTGGTAACCTCTGTGAAGTGTACACTTACCATTGTGTGGTAATGATTGTGAATTGTACAGTTTTCATTGTGTGTAACCATATTGAAGTGTACAGTTACCATTGTGTGGTAACAGCTGCAAAGTATACAGATCTTATTGTGTGGTAACCATTTTGAAGTGTACAGTTACCATTGCGTGGTAACCATTGTGAATTGTACAGTTAATACTGTGTGGAGACCATTGTGAAGTGTAAAGTACCCATTGTGTGATAACCATTGTGTAGTGTACAGTTCCCATTGTGTGGTAACTGCTGTGAAGTGTACAGTTTCCATTGTTTGGTAACCATTGTGAAGTGTACAATTCCCATTTTGCAAAAACAATTGTGAAGTGTAGAGTTTTTATTGTGTGTAACGATTGTGAAGTGTACAGTTCCGATTGTGTGGTAACCATTGTTAAGTGTACAGTTCCCATAGAGTGGGAACCATTGTGAAGTGTAGAGTTCCCACTGTGTGTAACCATTGTGAAGTGTACACTTCCCATTCTGTGGTAACCATTGTGAAGTATACACTTAATATTGTGTGGCAATTGCTTTAAAGTGTGCAGTTACCATTGTGTGGTAACCATTGTGAATTATACAGTTCCCTATGTGTTTAACCATTGTAAAGTGTACAGTTCCCATTCTTACATAACCATTGTGAAGTGTACAGTTACCACTGTGTGGTCACCATTGTGCAGGGTACAGTTTTCATTGTGTGGTAACCATTGTGAAGTGTACAGTTCCAATTGTGTGGTAAACGCAGTAAAGTGTACAGTTCCCATTGTGTGGTAATCATTGCGATGTGAACAGTTCCCAATATGTGGTAAACATTGTGAAGTGTACAGTTCCCATTGTGTGTAACCATCGTGAAGTGTACAGATCCCATTGTGTGGTATCCATTGTGAAATGTACCATTGTGTGGTAACCACTGTAAAGTGTAGTTACCGTGGTGTGGTAACTGCTGTGGAGTGTAGAGTTTTCATTGTGTGGAATCCATTGCGAAGTGTACAGTTCCCATTTAGTGGTAACCATTGCGAAGAGTACAGTTACCATTGTGTGGTGACCATTGTAAAGTGTACAGTTACCATTGTGTGGTGACCATTGTAAAGTGTACAGTTATTATTGTGTGGTAACGATTGTGAAGTGTACAGTTTGCTTTTTGTGGTAATCATTGGAAAGTGTACAGTTTCCATTGTGTGTTAACTGCTGTGAATTGTACAGTTCTTATTGTGTGGTAATCGCTGCGATGTGAACACTTACCAATATGTGGTAACAATTGTGAAGTGTACAGTTCCCATTGTGTGTAACCATCGTGAAGGGTACAGATCCCATTGTGTGGTATCTATTGTGAAGTGTACATTTACCATTTTTTTGGTAACTGCTGTGAAGGGGACAGTTACCATTGTGTGTAACCGTTGGGAAGTGTAAAGTAAACATTGTGTAGTAATCATTGTGAAGTGTAAAGTCTTTCATTGTGTGTAACTATTTTGAAGTGTACAGTTCTCATTGTGTGGTAACCATTGTGAAGTGTACAGTTCCCATTGTGTGGTAACCACTGTGAAGTGTACAGTTTCCATTGTGTGTAACCATTGTGAAGTGTACAGTTTCCATTGTGTGGAAACCATTGTGAAGTGTACAGTTCTTATTGTGTTGTAACCGCTGTGAAGCGTATAGTTACAATTGTGTGTAACCATTGTGAAGTGTACAGTTACCATTGTGTGGTAACTGCTGTGAAGTGCACAGTTCCCATTATGTGGGAACAATTGTGAAGTGTAGAGCTCTCATTGTGTGTAACCACTGTGACGTGCACAGTTCCCATTGTGTGGTAACCATTGTGAAGTGTAGAGTTACCATTGTGTGGTAACCACTGTGAAGTGTACAATTCCCATTGTGTGGTAGTAACCGTTGTAAAGTGTACAGTTACCATTGAGTTGGAACCATTGTGAAGTGTACAGTTCCCATTGTGTGGTAACCATTAAGAAGTGTACAGTTATCATTGTATGGGAACCATTGTGAAGGGTACAGTTCCCATTGTGTGGTAATCATTGGAAAGTGTACAGTTCCCGTTATGTGTAACCATTGTGAAGTGTTCAGTTTTTATTGTGTGGTAACCATTGTGAAGTGTAGAGTTACCATTGTGTGGTAAAGACTCCGAAGTGTACAGTTTCCGTTGTATGGTTACCATTGTAAAGTGTACAGATACCATTGTGTGGTAACCACTGTGAAGAGTGCAGTTACCATTGTGTGGTAACCATTGTGAAGTGTACAGTTATTATTGTGTGGTAACCATTGTGAAGGGTACAGTTACCATTGTGTGGTAACCATTGTCGATTTTAGAGTTTCTATTTCTAGTAACCATTGTCAAGTGTACAGTTACCATCGTCAAGTAACCATTGTGATGTGTACAGTTCCCATTGTGTGGTAAGCATTGTGAAGTGTACATTTACCATTTTGTGGAAACCATTGTAAAGTGTACAGTTCCCATTGCGTGGTAACCATTGTGAAGTGTACAGTTATTATTGTTTGGAAACCATTGTAAGGTTTACAGTTCCGATTGTGTGGTAACGATAATGAAGTGTACAGTTTCCATTGTGTGTAACCATTGTGAAGCGTACAATTTTTACTGTGTGGTAACTATTGTGACGTGTACAGTTACCATTGTGTGGTAACCTTTGTGAAGTGTACAGTTCCCATTGTGTGGTAACCGCTGTGAAGTGTAGAGTCCCAACTGTGTGGTAACCATTGTGAAGTGTACCATTCCCATTGTGTGGTAACCATTGTCAACTGTACAGTTCCCATGATGTGGTAAAAATTGTGAATTGTACACTTCCCATTGTGTGGTAACAATTGTGAAGTGTACAGTTCCATTTGTGTGTAATCATTGTGAAGTGTACAGTTCCTGTTTTGTGGTAACCACGGTGAAGTGTGCAGTTTCGTTTTTGGGTGACCGCTGAGAAATGTAGATTTACCATTGTGTGTAACCATTGTGAAGTGTACAGTTCCCATTGTGTTTAACCATAGTGAAGTGTACAGATTTCATTGTGTTGTAACCATTCTGAAGTGTAGAGCTCCCCTTGTGTGTAACCATTGTGATGTGTACAGTCACCATTGTGTGGTACCCATTGTAAAGTGTACAGTTCCCATAGTGTGTAACCATTGTGAAAAGTAAAGTTACCATTGTGTGGTGACCGCTGCAAAGTGTACAGATCCCATTGTGTGGTAACCATTGTGAAGTGTAGAGTTTCCATTGTGAGCTAACCACTGCAAAGTGTACAGTTTCCATTGTGTGGTAACCGTTGTGAAGTGTACAGTTATCATTGTGTTTTAACCATTGTGAAGTGTACAGTTTCCTTTGTTTGTAACCATTGTGAAGTGTAAAGTTCCAATTGTGTGGTAACCATCGTGAAGTGCACTTTTCCCATTGTCCGTAACCATTGTAAACTGTACATTTACCATTGTGTGGGAACCATTGTGAAGTGTAAAGTTTCCATTGTGTCATAAGCATTGTGAAGTGTAAAGTTCCCATTGTGTGGTAACCAGTGTGAAGCCTACAGTTCTCATAGTGTGTAACCATTGTGAAGTGTACAGTTTTCATTGTGTGGTAACTATTGTGAAGGGCACAGTTTCCATTGTCTGATAACCATTGTGAAGTGTACAGTTATTACTGTGTGGTAACCATTGTGAAATGCCCAGTTTCTATGGTGTGGTAACTGCTGTAAAGTGTACAGTTCCCACTGTGTGGTAACCATAGTGAAGTGTACAGTTCCGATTATGTGGGAACTATTGTGAAGTGTAGAGCTCTTATTGTGTGTAACCATTGTGAAGTGTACAGTTACCATTGTGTGGTAACTGCTGTGAAGTGCACAGTTCCCATTATGTGGGAACAATTGTGAAGTGTAGAGCTCTCATTGTGTGTAACCATTGTGACGTGCACAGTTCCCATTGTGTGGTAACCATTGTGAAGTCTAGAGTTTCCATTGTGAGGTAACCACTGTGAAGTGTACAGTTCCCATTGTGTGGTAACCATTGTGAAGTGTAGAGTTTCCATTGTGAGGTAACCACTGTGAAGTGTACAGTTACCATTGTGTGGTAACCATTTTTAAGTGTACAATTACCATTGTGTGTAACCATTGTAAAGTTTACAGTTCTCATTGTGTGGCAACAACTGTAATGTGTACGGTTTCCATTGTGTGGTAAATGCTGCGAAGTGTAGAGTTCTTATTATGTGGTATCCATTGCGAAGTGTACAGTTTCCATTGTGTGGTAACCATTGTGAAGTGTAGAGTTTACATTGTGTGTAACCATTGCGAAGTGTACAGTTACCATTGTGTTGTAACCACTGTGAAGTGTACAGTTCCCATTGTGTGGGAAGCATTGCGAAGTGTACAGTTCCCATTGTGTGGTATCCATTGCGAAGTGTACAGTTCCCATTCTGTGGTAACCATTGTGAAGTGTACAGTTCCCATTGTGAGGTAACAGTTTAGAAGTGTACAGTTCCCATTGTGTGGTAACCGCTGCAAAGTGTGCAGTTACCATAGTGTGGTAACCATTGTGAAGCGTACAGTTCCCATTGTGTGGGAACCATTGCAAAGTGCACAGTTCTCATTCTGTGGTGACCATTGCGAAGGGTAAAGTTGCGATTGTGTGGTAATCATAGTGAAGTGTACAGTTACCATTGTGTGGTCAACATTGTGAAGTGTACAGTTCCCATTGTGTGGTAACATTATGAAGGGTACAGTTACCATTGTGTGCTAACCATTGAGAAGTGTAAAGTTTCCATTGTGTTGTAACACCTGTGAAGTGTGCAGTTCTCATTGTGTAAGATTTTCATTGTATGGTAACCGTTGTGTACTGTACAGTTACCATTGTGTGGTAATATCTGTGAGCTGTAAATTTCCCATTGTGTGGTGACCATTGTGAAGTGTACAGTTACTATTGTGTGTAATCATTGTGAAGTGTACAGTTCCCATTGTCTGGTCACCATGGTGAAGTGTACAGTTTCCATTGTGTGGTAATCATTTGGAAGTGTACAATTTTTATTGTGTGGTAAACATTTTAAAGTGTACACTTACCGTTTTTTTGTAACCACTGTGAAGTGTACAGTTTCCATTATGTGGTAATCATTTTGAAGTGTACTATTCCCATTGTGTGTAACAATTGTGAAGTGTACAGTTTCCATTGTGTAGTAACTGCTGTGAAGTGTACAGTTACAATTGTGTGTAACCATTGTGAAGTGTAAAGTTTCCTTTTTATGTAACCATTTTGAAGTGTAGTTTCCATTGTGTGGTAACAATTTTGAAGTGTACAGTTTCCATTGTGTGGTAACCGCTGTTAAGTGTAGAGTCTCCATTGTGTTTTAATTATTGTAAAGTACCAAAAAACGGGTACTGTACAATTCACAATGGTTACCACACAATAGTAACTGTACATTTCACAATGGTTACCACACAATGGTACTTGTACAGTGCGCAATTCTTACCACAAAAGGGAAACTGTACACTTCACAGCAATTACCACACAATGGAGACTGTACACTTCACCATGGTTATTACACAATGGAAACTGTACAATTCACAATTGTTACCACACAATGGGAACTCTATATTTCACAATGGTTAGACACAGTGGGAACTCTGCACTTCACAATGGTTCCAACACAATGGAAACTGAACACTTCACAATGGTAACCACAGAATGGGAACTGTACACTTCACAATCATTACACACAATAAAAACTGTACACTTCACAATTGTTTTCACACAATGGGAATTGAACCCTTCACAATGGTTTCCACACAATGAAAACTGTACACTTCGAAGATGGCGCTGAGAACAACCCAGGATTGGAGCTTGCGTTGTGCCCGCGGAGAGGTGAGTCTGAGCTGCATTTCCAGACTGATCTTTGTTGCCCATGGAACGGGGAAATTCCCAAGTGAAGAGGAGACGCGGGATGCCAGGCAGAACCTCCGCCTGGCGAAGCCGGCAGCCAGGGTGGCGGTGGCCGGCCCTGCCCAGTGCTCCTTACAGGGCGCGCTTGTCCGGGTGCCCTGTTGAACTGGCAACTGGAGACGTGAGAGGGCTGCACTTGAGACTGAGCTAGACTGGGACAGTGGGCCAGCCCAGGGGATTGCCGAGACAGAGCGTTAGGGGTGGCCTAGTGGGACGAACAAAACCGCGATCTCAAACAAGCCCCATGCAGACGGCCCGAGACGCTCTGTGGGGGAGGGGTGGCCACCATTACCGAGGCAACCCGCCCTGAGATACACGCCCACTGCTGACGCAGCCTGCCGTTGCTGAGGCAACCCGCTACAACAGAGAGTCTCCGCCGGAGAACGTGGCAGAGAGCACAGCAGAACAGCGGAGCCAGGGCGAGCCTCACGACAGCAGGGCGGAACCTCGGCAGGCAAACAGTGGCTAGTCTGTGTCCTAGCCGGGCAGGACCTCAACGGACATCCAAAAATAAAGCCCAAACCCCTCAACACAGAGAAAAAAAAAGGGTTTTTTTAATGAACTCTGTTGCAGCAGAATCAAACATAGCATCCTAACAGCCCTGAATGAACAACAGAACTCACAGCTCAGCAATTAAGCCCCTATAAAGTACAAACTGTCTCCTCAAGCAGCTCCCTGACCCCTCTATATCCAAAAGACTGACATTAGGCAGGCATCATCCTGGGACAAAGATAGCAGAAAAAGAAACTGGTAGCATCCCTCGCTGTGCCACAGCAGCTAGAGGTGCACCGCAGACAAGCAGGGTCTGGAGTGAACCTCAGCAGTCGTACAGCGAAGGGGCTAGATTGGTAGAAGGAAAACCAAGCAACAGAAATACTTCATCATCAACATTCTGGGTGTCCACTCAGAGACTCAATCGAAAAGTCAGCAACTACGCAGACGACCAGCGGAAAAATCCACAAAGATGGGAAGAAACCAGCGCAAAAAGGAGGAAAACACCCGAAACCAGAACACCTCACCTCCTAGAAAGGACCAAAACTCCTCCCCAACAAGGGAACTAAGCTGGACAGAGAATGACTGTGACGAAATGACGGAATTAGACTTCAGAAGATGGATAATGAGAAACTTTTGTGAGCTAAAAGATCATGTGTTAAATCAATGCAAAGAAACTAAGAACCTTGAAAAAAGATTCGAGGAAATGATAACAAGAATGGATAACTTAGAGAGGAATATGAATGAATTAAAGGAGCTGAAAAACACAATACGAGAACTTCGCGAAGCAAACGCAAGTTTCAATAGCCGAATTGACCAAGCAGAAGAAAGAATATCTGAAGTCGAAGACCAACTCAATGAAATAAAACGAGAAACCAAGATCAGAGAAAAAAGCGCAAAAAGGAATGAACAAAGTCTCCGAGAAATGTGGGACTATGTGAAGAGACCTAACCAACGTTTGATAGGTGTACCAGAAGGGGACGAAGAGAATGAATCCCAGCTGGAAAATACTCTTCAGGACATCATCCAGGAAAATTTCCCCCACCTAGCAAGACAAGCCAACACTCAATTGCAGGAAATACAGAGAACACCACAAAGATATTCCACAAGAAGAGCAACCCCAAGGCACATAATCGTCAGATTAAACAGGGTTGAAATAAAGGAGAGAATACTAAGGGCAGCCAGAGAGAAAGGTCGGGTCACCCACAAAGGGAAGCCCATCAGACTCACAGCAGATCTCTCGGCAGAAACACTACAAGCCAGAAGAGAGTGGGGGCCAATATTCAACATTCTTAAAGAAAAGAACTTTCAACCCAGAACTTCATATCCAGCCAAACTGAGCTTCAGAAGTGAAGGAAGAATAAAATCCTTTGTGAACAAGCAAGTACTCAGAGATTTTGTCACCACCAGGCCTGCTTTACAAGAGCTCCTAAAAGAGGCACTACACATAGAAAGGATCAATCAGTACCAGCCATTCCAAAATCACACTGAACGCTAAAGAGCTTCAATATAATGAAGAATCTACAACAATTAACAGGCAAAACAGCCACTTAGAATCAAAATGGCAGTATCAAATTCACACATAACAATATTAACCCTAAATGTAAATGGACTAAATGCACCAATCAAAAGACACAGACTGGCAAATTGGATAAAAATCCAAAACCCATCAGTGTGCTGTATCCAGGAAACCCATCTCACATGCAAGGATACACAGAGGCTCAAAATAAATGGATGGAGGAAGATTTGCCAACCTAATGGAAAGCAAAAAAAAGCAGGAGTTGCAATTCTCATCTCTGATAAAATAGACTTTAAAGCAACAAAGATCAAAAGAGACAAAGAAGGCCATTACATAATGGTAAAAGGATCGATACAACAAGAAGAGCTAACGATCCTAAACATATATGGACCCAACACAGGAGCACCCAGATACATAAGGCAAGTTCTTAATGACTTACAGAAGGACTTAGACTCCCACACAATAATAGTGGGAGACTTTAACACTCCACTGTCAATATTAGACAGATCAACCAGACAGAAAATCAACAAGGATACCCAGGGCTTGAACTCAGACCTGGAGCAAGCAAACCTGGTGGACATTTACAGAACTCTCCACCCCAAATCCACAGAATATACATTCTTCTCAGCACCACATCACACCTACTCTAAAATTGACCACATAATTGGAAGTAAAGCACTGCTCAACAAATGCAAAACAACTGAAATCATAACCAACAGCCTCTCAGACCATAGTGCAATCAAGTTAGAACTCAGAATTCAGAAACCGACCCAGAACCGCACAGCTTCATGGAAACTGAACAACTGGCTCTTGAATGTTGACTGGGTAAACAACGAAATGAAGGCAGAAATAAAGAAGTTCTTCGAAACCAATGAGAATGAAGACACAACGTGCCAGAACCTCTGGGACACATTTAAAGCAGTCTCTAGAGGAAAGTATATAGCAATAAGTGCTCATATGAGGAGAATGGAGAGATCCAAAATTGACACCCTATCGTCAAAATTGAAAGAGCTAGAGGAGCAAGATCAACAAAACTCAAAACCCAGCAGAAGACAAGAAATTACTAAGATCAGAGCTGAGCTGAAGGAGATTGAGACACGAAAAACCCTTCAAAAATCAATAAATCCAAGAGCTGGTTTTTTGATAAGATCAACAAAATAGACAGACCACTAGCCAGATTGATTAAAAAGAAAAGAGAGAACAACCAAATAGATGCAATATTAAATGATAAAGGGGAAATCACCACAGATTCCACAGAAATTCAAACCATCATGAGAGAATATTACAAACAACTCTATGCACATAAACTAGTAAACCTGGAAGAAATGGATAAATTCCTGGACTCCTGTGTCCTCCCAAGCCTAAACCAGGAGGAAGCTGAAACTATGAATAGACCAATAACAAGGTCTGAAGTTGAGGCAGCAATTAAGAGCCTACCTCACAAAAAAAGCCCAGGTCCAGATGGGTTCACAGCCGAATTCTACCAGACACACAAGGAGGAGCTGGTACCATTCCTTCTAAAACTATTTCAAACAATCCAAAAAGAGGGAATCCTTCCCAAATCATTTTATGAGACCAACATCATCCTGATACCAAAACCCGGCAGAGACCCAACGAGAAAAGAAAACTTCAGGCCAATATCCATGATGAACATAGATGCAAAAATCTTCAATAAAATATTGGCAAGCCGATTGCAACAGCAAATCAAAAATCTTATTCATCATGATCAAGTAGGATTCATCCCGGGGATGCAAGGCTGGTTCAACATACGCAAGTCTATCAACGTAATTCACCACATAAACAGAACCAAAAACAAAAACCACATGATTATCTCAATTGAGGCAGAGAAGGCATTTGACAAAATTCAACAGCCCTTTATGCTAAAAACCCTCAATAAACTCGGTATCGATGGAACGTATCTCAAAGTAATAAAAGCTATTTATGACAAACCAACAGCCAATATCATACTGAATGGGCAAAAACTGGAAGCATTCCCTTTGAAATCTGGTACTAGACAAGGATGCCCTCTCTCACCACTCCTATTCAATATAGTACTGGAAGTTCTAGCCACAGCAATCAGGCAAGAAAAAGAAATAAAGGGTATTCAAATAGGAAAGGTGGAAGTCAAATTGTCTCTATTTGCAGACGACATGATAGTATACCTAGAAGACCCCATCGCCTCAGCCCAAAAACTCCTGAAACTGATAAACAACTTCAGCAAAGTCTCAGGATATAAAATCAATGTGCAAAAATCACAAGCATTCGTCTACACCAATAACAGACTTAAAGAAAGCCAAATCAAGAGCGAACTGCCATTCGCAATTGCTACAAATAGAATAAAATACCTTGGAATACAACTCACAAGGAACGTAAGGGACCTCTTCAAGGAGAACTACAAACCACTGCTCAACGAAATCAGAGAGGACACAAACAGATGGAGAAACATTCCATGTTCATGGTTAGGAAGAATTAATATCGTGAAAATGGCTATACTGCCCAAAGTAATTTACAGAATCAACGCTATCCCCATCAAGCTACCATTCACTTTCTTCACAGAACTGGAAAAAACCACCATGAACTTCATATGGAACCAAAAGAGAGCCCGCATAGCCCAGTCAATTCTAAGCAAAACGAACACAGCGGGGGGCATCACACTACCGGATTTCAAACTATACTACAAGGCTACAGTAATCAAAACAGCATGGTACTGGTACCAAGACAGAGATATAGACCAATGGAACAAAACAGAGGCACCGGAGGCAACACAACATACATACAACTATACAATCTTTGATAAACCTGACAAAAACAAGCAATGGGGCAAGGATTCCATGTTTAATAAATGGTGTTCGGAAAACTGGCTAGCCATGTGCAGAAAGCAGAAACTGGACCCCTTCCTGACACCTTACACTAAAATTGACTCCAGATGGATTAAAGACTTAAACATAAGACCTGGCACCATAAAAACCCTAGAAGGAAATCTAGGCAAAACTATCCAGGACATAGGAGTAGGCAAGGACTTCATGAACAAAACACCAAGAGCATTGGCAACAAAAGCCAAAATAGACAAATGGGACCTAATGAAACTCCACAGCTTCTGCACGGCAAAAGAAACAGTCACTAGAGTGGATCGGCAACCAACAGAATGGGAAAAAATTTTCGCAGTCTACCCATCTGACTAAGGGCTGATATCCAGAATTTACAAACAACTCAAGCAGATTTACAGAAAAAAAACAAACAAGCCCATTCAAAAGTGGGCAAAGGATATGAACAGATACTTTACGAAAGAAGACATATATGAGGCCAACAATCATATGAAAAAATGCTCATCGTCACTGGTCATCAGAGAGATGCAGATCAAAACCACATTGAGATACCATCTCAGGCCAGTTAGAATGGCGATCATTAAAAAATCTGGAGACAACAGATGCTGGAGAGGATGTGGAGAAAAAGGAACACTTTTACACTGTTGGTGGGAGTGTAAATTAGTTCAACCATTGTGGAAGACAGTGTGGCGATTCCTCAAGGCCTTAGAAATAGAAATTCCATTTGACCCAGCAATCCCATTACTGGGTATATATCCAAAAGACTATAAATCGTTCTACTATAAGGACACATGTACACGAATGTTCATTGCAGCACTGTTTACAATAGCAAAGACCTGGAATCAACCCAAATGCCCATTGATAATAGACTGGATTGGAAAAATGTGGCACATATACACCATGGAATATTATGCAGCAATCAGAAATGATGAGTTCGTGTCGTTTGTAGGGACATGAATGAATCTGGAAAACATTATCCTCAGCAAACTGACACAAGAACAGAAAATGAAACACCGCATATTCTCACTCATAGGTGGGTGATGAAAAATGAGAACACATGGACACAGAAAGGGGAGTACTAAACACTGGGGTCTATTGGGGGGAAAAGGGGAGGGCCAGTGGGAGGGGGAGGTGGGGAGGGATAGCCTGGGGAGAAATGCCAAATGTGGGTGAAGGGGAGAAGAAAAGCAAAGCACACTGCCATGTGTGTACCTACGCAACTCTCTTGCATGCTCTGCTCATGTACCCCAAAACCTATAATCCAATAAAAAATAAAAAAAAAAAATTGTGAATTGTACATTTCCCATTGTGTTGTAACAATTGTGAGGTGTACAGTTCCATGTGTGTGTAATCATTGTGAAGTGTACAGTTCCTATTTTGTGGTAACCACGGTGAAGTGTGCAGTTTCGTTTTTGGGGTGACCGCTGAGAAATGTAGATTTACCATTGTGTGTAACCATTGTGAAGTGTACAGTTCCCATTGTGTTTAACCATAGTGAAGTGTAGAGATTTCATTGTGTTGTAACCATTCTGAAGTGTAGAGCTCCCGTTGTGTGTAACCATTGTGATGTGTACAGTCACCATTGTGTGGTACCTATTGTAAAGTGTAACGTTCCCATAGTGTGTATCCATTGTGAGAAGTAAAGTTACCATTCTGTGGTGACCGCTGCAAAGTGTACAGATCCCATTGTGTGGTAACCATTGTGAAGTGTAGAGTTTCCATTGTGAGCTAACCACTGCAAAGTGTACAGTTTCCATTGTGTGGTAACCGTTGTGAAGTGTACAGTTATCATTGTGTTTTAACCATTGTGAAGTGTACAGTTTCCTTTGTTTGTAACCATTGTGAAGTGTAAAGTTCCAATTGTGTGGTAACCATCGTGAAGTGCACTTTTCCCATTGTCCGTAACCATTGTAAACTGTACATTTACCATTGTGTGGGAACCATTGTGAAGTGTAAAGTTTCCATTGTGTCATAAGCATTGTGAAGTGTAAAGTTCCCATTGTGTGGTAACCATTGTGAAACCTACAGTTCTCATAGTGTGTAACCATTGTGAAGTGTACAGTTTTCATTGTGTGGTAACTATTGTGAAGGGTACAGTTTCCATTGTCTGATAAAAATTGTGAAGTGTACAGTTATTACTGTGTGGTAACCATTGTGAAATGCCCAGTTTCTATGGTGTGGTAACTGCTGTAAAGTGTACAGTTCCCACTGTGTGGTAACCATAGTGAAGGGTACAGTTCCGATTATGTGGGAACTATTGTGAAGTGTAGAGCTCTTATTGTGTGTAACCATTGTGAAGTGTACAGTTACCATTGTGTGGTAACTGCTGTGAAGTGCACAGTTCCCATTATGTGGGAACAATTGTGAAGTGTAGAGCTCTCATTGTGTGTAACCATTGTGACGTGCACAGTTCCCATTGTGTGGTAACCATTGTGAAGTGTAGAGTTACCATTGTGTGGTAACCACTGTGAAGTGTAAAGTTCCCATTGTGTGGTAACCATTGTGAAGTGTAGGGTTTCCATTGTGAGGTAACCACTGTGAAGTGTACAGTTACCATTGTGTGGTAACCATATTTAAGTGTACAATTACCATTGTGTGTAACCATTGTAAAGTTTACAGTTCTCATTGTGTGGTAACAACTGTAAAGTGTACGGTTTCCATTGTGTGGTAAATGCTGCGAAGTGTAGAGTTCTTATTATGTGGTATCCATTGCGAAGTGTACAGTTTCCATTGTGTGGTAACCATTGTGAAGTGTAGAGTTTACATTGTGTGTAACCATCGTGAAGTGTACAGTTACCATTGTGTTGTAACCACTGTGAAGTGTACAGTTACCATTGCGTGGGAAGCATTGATAAGTGTACAGTTCCCATTGTGTGGTATCCATTGCGAAGTGTACAGTTCCAGTTCTCTGGTAACCATTGTGAAGTGTACAGTTCCCATTGTGTGAAAACGATCGTGAAGGGTACAGTTAACATGGTGTGGTAAAAATTGTCAAATGCAAAGTTCCCATTGTTTAGTAACCATTGTGAAGTGTACAGTTACCATCATGTGGTAACGATTGTGAAGTGTGCAGTTCTTTTTATGTGGTAATCATTGTGAAGTGTACAGTTACCATTGTGTTGACCTCATTGTGAAGTGTACATTTTTCATTGTGTGGTAACCATTGTGAAGTGTACAGTCACCATTGTATTGGAACAATCGTGAAGTGTACAGTTTCTATTTGGTGGTAACCATTGTGAAGTGTGCAGTTCCCATTATGTGTAATCATTGTGAAGTGTATATTTTTATCGTTTGTTAACCATTGTGAAGTGCAAATTTACCATTGTGTGGTAACCGCTGTGAAGTGTAGAGTTCCCATTTCGGGGAAACTGTTGTTTAGTGTACAGTTCCCATGGTGTGTAAACATTGTGAAGTGTACAGTTTCCTTTGTGTGTAACTATTGTGACGTGTACAGTATTCATTGTGTGGGTACTATACTGAAGTGTATATTTACGGTTGTGTGGTAACCACTGTGAAGTGTATACTTTTCATTGTGGGTAACCATTGTGAAGTGTACAGTTCCCATTTTGCATTAACCATTGTGAAGGGTACAGTTCCCATTTTGTGCAACCACTGTGAAGTGCGCAGTTCCCATTGTGTGGTAACCATTGTGAAGTATAGAGTTACCATTGTGTCGTAACCACGGTGAAGTGTACAGTTTTCATTGTGTGTAAGCATTGTGATGTGTGCAATTCTTATTGTTTAATAATAACTGTGAAGTGTACAGTTCCCATTGTGCGTAACCATTGTGAAGTGTACAATTACCATTTTGTGTTAACCATTGTGAAGTGTCCAGTTTATATTGTGTTTAAGCATTAGAAAGTGTAGAGTTCCCATTGTGTGGGAACCATTGTGAAGTGTCCAGTTAATATTGTGTGTAACCATTGGGAATTATACAGTTCCCATTGTGTGGGAACCATTTTGAAGTGTACACTTCACATTATGTTGGAACCATTGTGAAGGGTACAGTTTTCATTGTGTGGTAAATATTGTGAAGTGTAACTTTCCCATTGCGTGGTAACCATTGTGAAGTGTACAGTTACCACTGTATGGTTACCATTGTGAAGTGTACGATTCCCATGGTGTGGTATGTTGTGAAGTGTACAGTTCCCATTGTGTGTTAACCATTGTGAAGTGTACAGTTCCCATTGTGTGGGAACCATTGTAAAGTGTAGAGTTCCCATTGTGTGTAACCATTGTGAAGTGTCCACTTCCCATTGCGTGGTAACCACTGTGACGTGTACAGTTACCATTGTGTGGTAACTGCTGTGAAGTGTACAGTTCCCATTGTGTGGGAACCATTGTGATGTGTACAGTTCTTATTGTGTGGGAACCATTGTGAAATGTAAACTTCAAATTGTGTGGTAATCATTGTGAAATTTACAGTTCCCATTGTGTGGTAGCCATTGTGAAGTGTACAGTTCCCATTGTGTGGAAACCATTGTGAAGGGTACAGTTACGATCATGTGGTAACCATTGTCAAGTGTAAAGTTCCCACTGTGTAGTAACCATTGTAAAGTGTACAGTTACCATCGTCTGGTAACCATTGTGGAGCGCAAACTTCCCATTATTTGGTAACCATTGTGAAGTATAAAGTTACCATTGTGTGGACACCATTGTGAAGTGTACAGATCCCATTCCATGGTAACAATTGTTAAGTGTACAGTCACCATTGTTTTGGAACCATTGTGAACTGTACAGTTCCCATTTTCTGGTAACCATTGTGAAGTGTACAGTTCCCATTTTGTGTAACCATTGTGAAGTGTACAGTATTTATTTTTGGTAACCATTGTGAAGTGTACAGTTCCCATAGTGTGTAACCATTTGGAAGGGCACAGTTCCCATTGCGTGGTAACCATTGTAAAGTTTACAGTACTTATTGTGTGTAAACATTTTGAAGTGTACAGTTCCCATTGTGTGGTAACCACTGTGAAGTGTAGAGTTTTCATTGTGTGTAAACATTGTGAAGTGTACAATTTTTATTGTGTGGTAACAATTGTGAAGTGTAAAGTTCTCACTGTATGGTAATCATTGTGAAGTGTACAGTTCCCATTGTGTGGGAACAATTGGGAACTGTACAGTTTTCATTGTGTGTAACGGTTGTGAAGTGTACGGTTCCCATTCTGTGGTAACCATGGTAAAGTGTACAGTTCCCATTATGTGGTGACCACTGTGAAGTGTAGAGTTACAACTGTGTATAACCATTGTGAAGTGTACAGTTTGCATTGTGTTTTACCATTGTGAAGTGTACAGTTCTTATTGTGTGGTGACCGCTGTGAAGTGTAGATCTACAATTGTGTGTAACCATTGTGAAGTGTACAGTTTGCATTGTGTTTAACCATTGTGAAGTGTACAGTTCCCATTGTGTTGTAACCATTCTGAAGTGTATAGTTCACCTTGTGTGTAACCACTGTGATGTGTACAGTTTCCATTGTGTGGTAACCGTTGTGAAGTGTACAGTTAGCATTGTGATGTAACCATTGTGAAGTGTACAGTTCCCATTGTGTGTAACTATTGTGAAGTGTACAGTTACCGTTATGTGGTAACCGCTGCAAAGTGTACAGATCCCATTGTGTGGTAACAATTGCGAAGTGCACATTTACCATGGTGTGCTAACCGCTGCAAAGTGTACATTTCCCACAGTGTGGTAACCGTTGTGAAGTGTACACTGATCACTGTGTGTTAACCATTATAAAGTGTACACTTCCCATTGTTTGTAACCATTGGGAAGTGTAAAGTTTACATTGTGTGATAACCATTGTGAAGTGTACAGTTCTTATTGTGTGGTAACCATCGTGAAGTTCAGAATTACCATTGTGTGGTAACCACTGTGAAGTGTACAGTTCCAATTGTGTGGTAACCATAATGAGGTGCACTGTTCCAATGGTATGGTAACTGCTGTGAAGTGTACAGTTCCCATTGTGTGGTAACCATTGAGAAGTGTACAGTTCCCCTTTTGTGGTAACTGCTGTGAAGTGTACAGTTACCATTGTGTGTAACCATTGTGAAATGTAAAGTTCTCATTGTGTGAAAATTATTGTGAAGTGTACGGTTACCATTGTGTGGTAACCGCTGTGAGGTGTACAGTTTTCATTGTGTTTAACCATTGTTAAGTGTACAGTTCGCATTGTGTGGTAACCATTGTAAAGGGTACAGTTTCCATTGTGTGGTAACCATTGTTACGTGTACAGTTCTTATTGTGTGGTAACCATTGTGAAGTGTACAGTTACCATTGTGTGGTTACCATTGTGAAGTGTACAGTTTTCATTGTGTGGTAATCATTGTAAAGTGTACAGTTTCCATTGTGTGTAACAATCGTGAAGTGTACAGTTTTAATTGTGTGATAACCATTGTGAAGTGTACAGTTACCTTTGTGTGGTAACCGCTGTGATGTGTACAGTTCCCATTGTCTGTAACCATTGTGAAGTGCACCGTTTCCATGGTGTTGTAACTGTTGAGAAGTGTAGAGTTACCATTGTGTGGTAACCTCTGTGAAGTGTACAGTAACATTCATAGGTAACCATTGTGAAGTGTTGAGTTCCCATTGTGTGGGAAACGTTATGACGTGTACAGTTTTTATTGTGTGGAAACCATTTTGAAGTGTACAGTTCTTATTGTGTTGTAACCATTGTGAAGTGTACAGTTACCACTGTGTGGTAACCATTGTGAAGTGTACAGTGCCCATTGTGTGGTAACCATTGAGAAGTGTACCATTCCCATCGTGTATAAACCATTGTGAAGTGTACAGTTCTCATTGTGTGTAACCATTGTGAAGTGTACAGTTTCCATTGTGTGGTAACCATTGTGAACTCAACAGTTACCATTTTGTGGTAACAATTGTGACGTGTACAGTTTCCATTTTGTGTTAATTGCTGTGAAGTGTACAGTTACCATTTCTTGGTAACCGTTGTGAAGTGTACAGTTACCATTTTGTGTAACAATTGTGAAGTGTACAGTTACCATTGTGTGTAACCATTGTGAAGTGTACAGTTCCCGTTGTGTGGTAACCATTGTGAGGTGTACAGTTCCCATTGTGTGGAAACAATTGTGAAGTGTACAGTTCCTATTGTTTGGGAACCATTGTGAAGTGTATAGTTTTCATTGTGTGGTAACAATTTTGAAGTGTACAGTTATTATTGTGTGGTAACTGCTGTGAAGTGCACAGTTATTACTGTGTCGTTACTTTTGTGAAGTGTACAGTCCCAATTGTGTGCAACCATTTTAAAGTGTACAGTTCCCATTGTGTGGTAACCATTGTGAAGTGTAGAATTACCATTGTGTGCTCACTGCTACAAAGTGTACAGTTCTCGTGTGAAAACCGTTGTGAAGTGTACAGTTATCATTGTGTGTAACCATTTTGAAGTGTCCAGTTCCCATTGTGTTTAACCATTGTTAAGCGTACATTTTCCATTTTGTGGTAACTGCTGTGAAGTGTAGAGTTACCATTGTGTAGTAACCGCTGTGAAGTGTACAGTTACCATTTTGTGGTAACCGCTGTTAAGTGTAGAGTTTCCATGGTGTGGGAACCATTGCGAAGTGTACAGTTCCAATTCTCTGGTAACCATTGCGAAGTGTACAGTTACCATTGTCTCGTAAATGTTGTGAAGTGTACAGTTATTATCGTGTGATAACGATTGTGAAGTGTACAGTTCACATACTGTTGTAACCATTGTGACATGTATAGTTCCCATTGTGTGTAACCATTTTAAATTGCACAGTTACCATTGTGTGGTATCCATTGTGATGTGTACAGTTCGCATTGTGCGGCAACCATTCTGAAGTGTACAGTTCCCATTGTGTGGTAAGCATTGTTAAGTGTACAGATCACATTGTGTGGTAATCATTGTGAAGTGTACAGTTACCTTCGTGTGGTAACCGCTGTGAAGTGTAGAGTTACCAATGTTCATAGCCATTGTTAAATGTACAGTTACCATTGTGTGTAACCATTGTGAAGTGTATAGTTCTCATTGTGTGGTAACAATTGTGAAGTGTACAGTTCCCATTATGTGGTAATCATTGTGAAGTGAAGAGTTTTATTGTGCGTAAGTATTATAAAGTGTACAGTTACCATTGTGTGGTAACCACTGTGAAGTGTACAGTTCCCATTGTGTTTAACCATGGGAAAGTTTACAGTTCCCATTGTGTGGTAATCATTGTGAAGTGTACAGTTCCAATTGTGTGTAACCATTGTGAATGCACAGTTTTCATTGTGTGGTAACCTTTGTGTAGTATAAAATTACCATTGCGTGGTAACCACTCTGAAGTGTACAGTTACCATTGTGTTGGAATCATTGTGAAGTGTACAGTTCCCATTATGTAATAACCATTGTGAAGTTTACATTTCCCATTGTGTGTAACCATTGTGAAGTGTATAGTTTTTATTGTGCGGTAACCATTGTGAAGTTTACAGTTACCATGGTGTGGTAACAGCTGTAATGTGTACAATTCCCATTGTTTGTAACAACTGTATAGTGTACAATTCTCATTATGTGGTAACCATTGTGAAGGGTACAGTTTTCATTGTGTGGTAACCATTGGAAACTGTACACTTACCATTGTGTGGTAACCATTGTTAAGTGTACATTTACCATTGTGTGGTAATTGCTGTCAAGTGTACAGTTACCATTGTGTGGTAACCGTTGTGAAGTGTACTGTTACCATTGTGTGTAACCATTGTAAAGTGCGCAGTTACCATTGTGTGTAACCATTGTAAAGTGTACAGTTCCCATTGTGTGGTAACCTTGTGAAGCGCACAGTTCTTATTCTGTGGTATCCATTGTGAAGTGTACAGTTCCAATTTTGAGAAAACCATTGTGAAGTGTATAGTTCCCATTGTGTGTAACCATTTTAAAGTGTACAGTTTCCATTGTGTGGTATCCATTGTGGATTGTACAGTTCCCATTGTGTGGTAACCTTGTGAAGCATACAGTTCCCATTCTGTGGTATCCATTGTGAAGTGTACAGTTCCATTTTTGAGGTAACCATTGCGAAGTGTATAATTCTCATTGTCTGTAACCATTTTAAAGTGTACAGTTTCCATTGTGTGGTATCCATTGTGAAGTGTACAGTTCCCATAGGGTGTACCCATTGTGAAGTGTACTATTCCCATTGTGTGGTAACAATTGTGAAGTGTACAGTTCACATTGTGTGGTAACAATTGTGAAGTGTACAGTCCTTTTTGTGTGTAACCATTGTGCCGTGTACGGTTCTCATTCTGTGGAAAACATGGTGAAGTGTTCAGTTCTCATTATGTGGTGACCACTGTGAAGTGCAGATTGACCATTGTGTGTAACAATTGTGGAGTGTAGAGTTCCCATTGTGTTTAGCCATTGTGAAGTGTACAGTTTCCATTGTGCTGTAACCATTTTATAGTGTAGAGTTCCCCTTTTATGTAATTATTGTGATGGTACAGTTACCATTGTGTGGTAACTGCTGTGAAGTGTACAGTTACAATTGTGTGGTTACCGCTGCATAGTATACAGATCCCATTGTGTGGTAACCATTGTGAAGTGTACAGTTACAATTGTGAGCTAAGTGCCACATAGTGTACAGTTCCCATTGTGTGGTCACCGTTGTGAAGTGTACAGTTATTGTGTGGTCACCATTGTAAAGCATAAATTTACGTTTCTGTGTAACCATTGTGAAGTGTACAGTTACCATTGTGTGGTAGCTATTGTGAAGTATACAGTACCGATTGTGTGTAACCATTGTGACGTGTACAGTTCCCATTGGGTGGTAACCGTTGTGAAGTGTACAGTTACCATTGTGTGGTAACAGCTGTGAAGTGTTCAGTTCTCATTGGGTATAACCATTGTGAAGTGTACAGTTTTCATTGTGTGGTGACCGCTGTGAAGTGTACAGTTACCATTGTGTGGTAACCATTTTAAAGTGTACAGTTCTTATTGTGTTTAACCATTGGAAAGTGTACAGTTCCCATTGTGTGGTAACCATTGCGAAGTGTACAGTACCCATTGTGTGTAACCATTGTGAAGTGTACAGTTCCCATTGTGTGGTAACCGTTGTAAAGTGTACAGTTTCCGTTTTGTGGTAACCGCTGTGAAGTGTACTGTTACAATTTTTGGTAACCATTGTGAAGTCTATAGTTCCCATTGTGTGCTAACCATTGTACAGTGTACAGTTCTCATTGTGTGGGAACCATTGTGAAGTGTACAGTTCCCATTTTGTGTAACCATTGTGAAGTGTACAGTTTTCATTGTGTGGCAACCATTGTGAAGTGTACAGTTACCATTGTGTGGTAACCACTGTAAGTTGTTCGGTTTCCATTGTGTGTAACCATTGTGAAGTGCGCAGTTTCCATTGTTTGGTAACCATTGTGAAGTGTACAGTTCCCATTGTGCATAACCATTGTGAAGTGTACAGTTACCATTTTGTGGTAACCATTTTGAAGTGTGCACCTCATATTGTGTGTAGCCATTGAAAAGTGTACAGTTCCCATGTTGTGGGAACCATTGTGAAGTGTCCAGTTAATATTGTGTGTAACCATTGGGAAGTGTACAATTCCAATTTTGTGGGAACCATTGTGAAGTGTTCAGTTCTTATTGTGTGAGAACCATTGTGAAATGTACAGTTTTCATTGTGTGGTAAATATTGTGAAGTGTACAGTTTCAATTTTTTGGTAACAATTGTGAAGTGTTCAGTTACCACTGTGTGGTTACCATTTTGAAGTGTACGATTTTCATGGTGTGGTAACAGCTGTGAAGGGTACAGTTTTTATTTTGTGGTAACCATTGTGAAGTGTATAGTTCCCATTGTGTGGGAAACATTTTAAGTGTAGAGTTCCCATTGTGTGTAACCATTGTGAACTGTACACTTCTTATTGCGTGGTAAATATTGTTAAGTGTACAGTTACCATTGGGTGGTAACTGATGAGAAGTGTATATTGCCCATTGTGTGGGAACCATTGTGATGTCTACAGTTTTCATTGTGTGGGAATTATTGTGAAATGTAAAGTTCAAATTGTGTGGTAAAAATTGTGAAGGGTACAGTTCCCAATATGTGTAACCATTGTGAGGTGTACACATTTTATTGTCTGGTAACCATTGTAAAGTGTACAGTTACCATTGTGTGGTAACCGCTGTGAAGTGTACAGTTTTCATTTTGTTTAACCATTTTGAATTGTACCATTCCCATTGTGTGGTAACACTTGTGAAGTGTACAGTTCCCATTGTTTGGTAACCATTGTGAAGTGTAGAGTTCCCATTGTGTGGTGACCATTGTGAAGTGTACTGTTCCCTTTGTGTGTAACCATTGTGAAGTGTACAGTTCCCATTGTGTGGTAATCGTTGTGAAGTGTACAGTTCCCATTGTGTCTTACCATAAGTAAGTTTACATTTTCCATTGTGTGGTAAGAATTTTGACGTGTGCAGTTACATTGTGTGTAACCATTGTGAAGTGTACAATTCCCATTGTGTGGTAACCATTGTGAAGGGTACATTTACCATTGTGTGGTAACCATTGTCAAGTGTAAAATTCCCATTGTGTAGTAACCATTGTAAAGTGTAGTTACCATCCTCTGGTAACCATTGTGAAGTGTACAGTTCCCATTATGTGGTAACCATTGTGAAGTGCACAGTCACCATTGTGTGGACACCATTGTGAAGTGTACAGTTCCCATTGTGTGGTAACCATTGTGAAGTGTACAGTCACCATTGTCTGGATACCATTGTGAAGTGTACATTTCCCATTGTACATAACCGTTATGAAGTGTACAGTTACCATTCTTTGGTTACCATTGTGAAGTGTTTAGTTCATATTTTGTGTAACCATTGAAAAGTGTACTGTTCCCATTCTGTGATAACCATTGTGATGTGTGCAGTTCCCATTGTGTGTAACCATTGTGAAGTGTACAGTTCTCATTGTGTGCAACCATTCTGAAGTGTACAGGTTTCATTGTGTGGTGACAATTGTAAAGTGTACAGTTCCCATTTTGTGGGAACCATTGTGAAGTGTACAGTTCCCATTGTTTGGTAACCATTGTGAAGTGTACAGTTCCCATTGTGTGTAACCATTCTGAAGTGTGCAGGTTTCATTGTTTGGTGATTCTTGTGAAGTGTACAGTTACAATTGTGTGGAGACCACTGTGAATTGGACAGTTTCCATTGTATGTAACCATTGTGAAGTGCGCAGTTTCCATTGTTTGGTAACCATTGTGAAGTGTACAGTTTTCATTGTGCATAACCATTGTGAAGTGTAGAGTTACCATTTTGTGGTAACCATTGTGAAGTGTCCAGTTTATATTGTGTGTAACCATTGGGAAGTGTAAAGTTCCCATTTCGTGAAAACCATTGTAAAGTGTCCAGTTCATATTGTGTGTAACCTTTGGAAAGTGTACATTTTCCATTTTGGTGAAAACATTGTGAAGTGTAGTTTTCATTGTGTGGTAACCATTGTGAAGTGTATGGTTACCATTGTGTGGTAACCTCTGTGAAGTGTACAGTTACCATTGTGTGTGACAATTTTGAAGTGTACGGTTACCATTGTGTGTAACCATTATAAAGTGTACAGTTCCCATAGTATGGTAACCATTGTGAAGTGTACAGTTCCCATTGTGTGGTAACGATTGCGAATTGTACAGTTCCCATTGTGTTGTAAACATTGTAAAGTGCAGAGTTTCCATAGTGTGTAACCATTGGGAAGTGTACAGTTCCCATTGTATGGTAACCATTGTGAAGCGTACAGTTCTTTTTGTGTGTAACCATTTTGAAGTGTACAGTTCCCATTGTGTGGTAACCGCTGTGAAGGGTCGAGTTCCCATTGTGTGTAACCATTGTGAAGTGTTCCATTCCCATTGTGTGATAACAAATGTGAAGCGTACAATTTCCATTGTGTGGTAACCATTGTGAAGTGTAAAATTCCCATTGTGTTGTGACCATTGTGAAGTGTACAGTTCCCACTGTATGTAACCATTGTGAAGTGTACGGTTCCCATTTGGTGGTAACCGTGGTGAAGTGTACAGTTCCCATTGTGTGATTACTGCTGTAAAGTGTACAATTCCCACTGTGTGGTAACCGTTGTGAAGTGTACACTTATCATGGTGTGATAACCATTGTGAAGTGTACAGTTCCCATAGTGTGGAAACCATTGTGAGGGGTACAGTTCTTATAGTGTGTAACCATTGTGAAGTGTACAGTTTCCATTGTGTGGTAACCATTGTGAAGTGTACAGTTACCACTGTGTGGTAACCATTGTGAAGTGTATAGTTACCATTGTGTGGTAACCATTGTGAAGGGTACAGTTTCCATTGTGTGGTAAATATTGTTACGTGTACAGTTCTTATTGTGTGGTTACCATTGTGAAGTGTATAGTTACGATTGTGTGGTAACCTTTGTGAAGTGTACAGTTTCCATTGTGTGGTAACCATTGTGAAGTGTACAGTTACCTTTGTGTGGTAACCGCTGTGATGTGTACAGTTCCCATTGTGTAACCGTTGTAAAGTGTACAGTTGTCATTGTGTGGTAACCATTGTGAAGGGTGCAGTTTTCATTGTGTGGTAACCATTGTGAGCTGTAAAGTTATCATTTTGTGGTACCAATTGTGACGTGTACAGTTTCCATTGTGTGGTAATTGCTGTGAAGTGTATAGTTACAATTTGGTGGTAACCATTGTGAAGTGTACAGTTACCATTGTGTGTAACCATTGTGAAGTGTACAGTTACCATTGTGTGTAAGCATTGTGAAGTGTACAGTTCCCGTTGTGTGGTAACCATTGTGAAGTGTACAGTTCCCATTTTGTGGTAACGATTGTGAAGTGTGGAGTTCCCATTGTGTTGTAACCATTGTGAAGTGTACAGTTTCCATAGTGTGTACCCACTGTGAAGTGTACAGTTCCCATTGTGTGGTAACCATTGTGAAGTGTACAGTTTCCACTGTGTGTAACCATTGTGAAGTGTACCATTCCCATTGTGTGGTAAGAATTTTGAAGTGTACAATTCCCATTGTGTGGTAAACGTTGTGAAGTGTACAGTTTCCATAGTGTGGTAAAAATTGTGAAGTGTACCGTTCCCATTATGTGTAACCATTAGAAGTGTACGATTCCCATTCTGTGGTAACCATGGTGAAGTGTACATTTCTTCTTGTGTGTTGACCCCTGTGAAGTGTAGAGTTACAATTGTGTGTAACCATTGTGAAGTGTACAGTTTGGATTGTGTTTCAAAATTGTAAAATGTAAAGTTTTCATTGTGTTGTAAACATTCTGAAGTGTACAGTTTTCCTTTTGTGTAACCACTGTGATGTGTACCGTTACAATTTTGTGGTAACCGTTGTGAAGTTCACAATTAGCATTGTGTGGTAAACATTGTGAAATGTACAGTTCCCATAGTGTGTAACCATTGTAAACTGTACAGTTACCATTTTGTGGTAACCGCTGCAAAGTATACAGATCCCATTGTGTGGTAACCATTGTGAAGTGTACAGTTACCATTGTGTGCTAACCGCTGCAAAGGGTACAATTCCCACTATGTGGTAACCGTTGAGAAGTGAACACTTATTATTGTGAGGTAACCATTGTAAAGTGTACAGTTCATATTGTTTGTAATCATTGTGAAGTGTTAAGTTCCCATTGTTTGGTAATCATTGTGAAGCGTATAGTTCTTATTGTGTTGTAACCATCGTGCAGTGTAGTTACCATTCTATGGTAACTAATGTGAAGTGTACAGTTACCATTGTGTGGTTACCATTGTGAAGTTTACAGTTCCCATTGTTTGGTAACAATTAAGTGTACAGTTCCCATTGTGTGTAACCATTGTGAAGTGTAGAGTTTTCATTGTGTGGTAACCATTGTGAAGTGTACAGTTACCTTTGCGTGGTAACTGCTGTGATGTGTACAGTTCCCATGGTTTGTAACCATTCTGAAGTGCACAGTTCACATTGCGTGGTAACCATTGTGAAGTGTAGAGTTACCATTGTGTGGTAACCGCTGTGAAGTGTACAGTAACCATCGTGTGTAACCATTGTGACGTGTACAGTTCCCATTGTGTGGGAACCATTGTGAAGTGTACAGTTCCCATTGTTTGGGAACCATGATGAACTGTACAGTTTTCATTGTGTGGTAACCATTTTGAAGTGTACAGTTCTTATTTTGTTGTAACCATTGTGAAGTGTACAGTTACCACTGTGTTGTAACCATTGTGAAGTGTACAGTTCCAGTTGTGAGGTAACCATGGTGAGGTGCACAGTTTTAATTGTGTGGTAACTGCTATGAAGTGCATATTTTCCATTGTGTCACAACCATTGTGAAGCGTAAAGTTCCCATCGTGTGGAAACCATTGTGAAGTGTACAGTTCTTATTGTGTGTAACCATTGTGAAGTGTACAGTTTCCATTGTGTGGTAACCGATGTGGAGTGTACAGTTACCCTTGTGTGTAACCATTTTGAAGTGTACAATTTCCTTTGTGTGGTTACCACTGCAAAATATACAGTTACCATTGTGTGGTAATACCTGTGAAGTGTACAGTTACCATTGGGTGGTAACAGATGTGAAGTGTACAGTTATTATTTTGTGGTAACAATTTTAAGTGTACAATTCCCATTGTGTAATAACAATTGTGAAGTGCACAGTTCCCATTGTGTGTAACCATTTTGAAGTGTACGGTTCCCATTCTGTGGTAACCATGGTGAAGTGTACAGTTCCCATTGTGTGTAACCATTGTGAAGTGTACAGTCCCCATTGTGTGGTAACCATTGTGAAGTGTACAGTTCCCATTGTGTGTAACCATTGTGAAGTGTACAGTTCCCATTGTATGTTAACCATTGTGAAGTGTACAGCTTCCATTGTGTGGTAACCACCATGAAGTGTACAGTAACCATTGTTTGTTACAATTGTGAAGTGTACAGTTTTCATTGTGTGGGAACCATTGTGAACTGTAAAGTTCCTTTTGTTTGGGAATTATTGTGAAATGTACAGTTTTCATTGTGTTTAACCATTGTGAAGTGTACAGTTCTCATTGTGTGGTAACAATTGTGAAGTGTACAATTCTCATTGTGCATAACCATTGTGAAGTGTAAATTTACCATTGTTTGGGAACAATCATGAAGTGTACAGTTCGCATTGTGAGGTAACCATTGTGAAGTGTACAGTTCCCATTGTTTATAACCATTGTGGAGGACACAGTTCTCATTGTGTGGTAACCATTGTGAAGTGTAGAGTCACCATTGTGGGGTAACTACTGTGAACTGTACAGTTACCATTGTGTGTAATCATTTTGAAGTGTACAGTTTTTATTGTGTGGTAACCATTCTGAAGTGTACAGTTTTCATTGTGTGTTAACCATTTTGATGTATACAGTTTCCCATGTGTGGTAACCATTGTAAAGTGTAAAGTCCTTATTGTGTGTAACAATTGTAAAATGTACAGATTTTATTTTGTGGTAACCATTGTGAAGTGTACAGTTACCATTGTGTGTAATCATTGTAAAGTGTACAGTTTCCATTGTGTGGTAACCATAGTAAAGGGTAGAGTTCCCATTGTGTGATAACCATTGTTAAGTGTACAGTTCTTATTGTGTGGTAACCATTGTGAAGTGTACAGTTTTTTTGTGTGGTAACCACTGCAAAATATACAGTTACCATTGTGTGGGATACATTGTGAAGTGTACAGTTACCATTGTGTGGTAACAGCTGTGAAGTGTACAGTTATTGTGTGGTAACCATTTTAAGTGTAAAGTTACCTTTGTGTGTAACCATTGTGAAGTGTACAGTTTCCATTGTGTGGTAACCGCTATAAGGTGTACTGTTCTTATTGTGTGTAAACATTTTAAAGTGTACAGTTACCATTGTGTGGTAACCATTGTGAAGAGCACAGTTTCCATTGTGTGGTAACCGCTGTAATGTGTACAGTTTTCATACTGTGGTAAACATTGTGAAGTGTACAGTTCCCATTGTGTGATAACCGTTGTGAACTTTACAGTTCCCATTGTCTGGTAAGCACATCGAAGTGTACAGTTACCATTGTGTGGTAACCATTGTGAAGTGTTCTGTTACCATTGTGTGGTAACCACTGTGAAGTGTAAGGTTAGCATTGTGTCATAACGATTGTGAAGTGTACAGTTACCATTGTGTGTAAGAATTGTGAAGTGTACAGTTACCATTGTGTGGTAAGCACTGCGAAGTGTAAAGTTACCATTGTGTGGTAACCATTGCGAAGTGTTCAGTTACCATTGTGTGGTAACCGCTGTGAAGTGTACAGTTAGCATTGTGTCGTGACCATTGTGAAGTGTAAAGTTACCATTGTGTGGTATCCATTGTGAAGAATTCAGTTCCCATTGTGTGGTAACCATTGTAAAGTGTACAGTTCCCATTGTGTGGTAATCATTGTGAAATGTAGTTACCATTGTGTGGAAACCGCTGTGAAGTGTACAGTTCCCATTGTGTGGTAACCATTGTGAAGTGTACAGTTACCATTGTTTATAGCCATTTTGAAGTGTACAATTACCATTGTGTGTAACCATTAAGTTTACAGTTCCCATATTGTGTAACCAATGTGAAGTGTACAGCTCCCATCGTGTGGAAATCATTGTAAAGTGTAGAGTTACAATTGTGTGGTAACCATTGTGAAGTGTAGAGTTATCATTGTGTGGTAACCACTGTAAAGTGTACAGTTAACATTGTAATCATTGTGAAGTGTACAGTTATCATGGTGTGGGAACCATTGTAAAGTGTACGGTAACGAATGTGTGGCAATCCCAGTGTACAGTTTTTATTTTGTGTAACCATTGTAAAGTGTACAGTTCCCATTGTGTGATGACCACTGTAAAGGGTACAGTTCCCATTGTGTGGTAACCATTGTTACGTGTACAGTTCTTATTGTGTGGTACCCAGTTTGAAGTGTAGAGTTACCATTTTGTGGTAACCATTGTGAAGACTACCGTTCCCATTGTGTGGTAATCATTGTGAAGTGTACAGTTCGCATTGTGTGTAACCATTGTGAAGTGTACAGTTGTCACTGTGTCATAACCATTTTGAAGTGTACTGTTTTCTTCGTGTGGTAACCGCTGTGATGTGTACAGTTCCCATTGTGTGTAACCATTGTAAAGTGTACAGTTCTCATTTTGTGGTAACCATTGTGAAGGGTACAGTTTTCATTGTGTGGTAACTATTGTGAAGTGTAAAGTTACCATTTTGTGATAAAAATTGTGACGTGTACAGTTACCATTATGTGCTAATTGCTGTGAAGTGTACAGTTACCATTTTGTGGTAACAGTTGTAACGTGTACAGTTACCATTGTGTGTAACCATTGTGAAGTGTACAGTTTCCATTGTGTGTAACCATTGTGAAGTGTACAGTTCCCAATTTGTAGTGACGATTGGGAAGTGTACAGTTCCCATTGTGTTGTAACTATTGTGAAGTGTACTGTTTCCATAGTGTGTAACCATTGAAAAGTGTACAGTTTTCATTGTGTAGTAACCATTGTGAAATGTACAGTTCCCATTGTATGTAACCATTTTGAGGGGTACAGTTCCCATTTTGTGGTAACGATTGTGAAGTGTTAAGTTCCCATTATTTTGTAATCATTGTGAAGTGTACAGTTTCCATAGTGTGTAACAATTTTAAGTGTACAGTTCTTATTGTGTGGTAACCATTGTGAAGTGTACAGTTCCCTCTGTGTGGTAACCACTGCAAAATGTACATTTACCATTGTGTGGTATCCATTGTGAAGTGTACATTTTCCATTGCATGGTAACAGCTGAGAAGTGTACAATTATTATTGTGTGGTAACAATTTTAAATGTACAGTTCCCTTTGTGTGTAACCATTGTGAAGTGTACAGTTTTCATTGTGTGGTAACCACTCTGAAGTGTACAATTCTTACTGTGTGTAAATATTTTGAAGTGTACACTTACCATTGTGTGGTAACCATTTTGAAGTGTACAGTTTCCATTGTGTGGTAACCAGTGCATTGTGTAGAGTTCTGATACTGTGGTAACCATTGCGAAGTGTACAGTTCATATTGTGTGGTAACCGTTGTATAGTGTACAGTTCACTTTGTGTGATAAGCACTGCGAATTGTGCTGTTACCATTGTGTGGTAACCATTGCGAAGTTTACAATTCTGATTTTGCGGTAACCATTGTGAAGTGTATAGTTCCCATTTTGTGATAACTATTGTGAAGTGTACAGTTTTCATTGTGTGGTAACCATTGTTAAGTGTACAGTTTTAATTGTCTCTAACCATTGGGAAGTGTACAGTTGCCATTGTGTGGAGACTATTATGAAGTGTACAGTTTCCATTTTGTGGTAACCATTGTGAAGTGTACAATTCCCACTGTGTAGTAATTATTGTGAAGTGTACTGTTCCCACTGAGCGTAACTATTAAAAAGTGTACATGTTCTTATTGTGTGGTAACCATTGGGAACTGTACAGTTCTAATTGTGTGTAACCATTTTGAAGTGTACAGTCCTTATTGTGTGGTAATCGCTGTGAAGTGTACAGTTCCCATCGTGTGAAACCATTTTGAAATGTACAATTTTCATGGTGTGTTTATTATTGTTAAAAGTACATTTCGCATTTTGTGGTAACCATTGTGAAGTGTACAGTTCCCATTGTGTGGTTACAATTGTAAAGTGTACAGTTCCCATTGTGTGTAACCATTGTGAAGGGTACAGTTTCGATTTTGTGGTAACCATGGTGTTGTGTACAGTTCTGATTGTGTGGTAACTGCTGTGAATTGTACAGTTACCATTGTGTGTAACCATTGTGAAGTATACAGTTCCCATTGCGTGTAACCACTGTGAAGTGTAAAGTTACCATTGTGTGGTAACAATTGTGAAGTGTAAAGTTTTCTTTGTGTGTAACCATCGTGAAATGTGCAGTTCCCAATATGTGGTAACCACTGTGAAGTGTACAGTTACCATTGTGTGCTCACCGCTGAAAGTGTACACTTCTTATTGTATGGTAACCATTGTGAAGTGTACAGTTATTATTGTGTGGTAACCATTGTGAAGTATCCATTTTCCATTGTGTTTAACCATTGTGAAATGTACAGTTTCCATTATGTGGTAACCGCTGTGGAGGGTTAAATTTCCATTGTATGGTAACCATTGTGAAGTGTACAATTTCCATTATTTGATAACCATTTTGAACTGTACAGGTCCCATTTTGTGGTAACCATTGTGAAGTGCACAGTTCCCATTGTTTGGTAACTATTTTGAAGTGTACAGTTCCCATTGTGAGTAACCATTGTGAAGGGTACAGTTACCATTTTGTGGTAACAATTGTGAGGTGTCCAGTTTATATTTTGTGGAACCATTGGGAAATGTACAGTTCCCATTGAGTGGTAACCACAGTGAAGTGTACAGTTTCATTGTGTGTAACAATTGTGAAGTGTACAGTTCCCATTGTTTGGTAACCTTTGTGAAGTGTATATTTATTGTTGTGTGGTAAGCACTTTGAAGTGTACAGTTACCATTGTGTGTAACTATTTGGAAGTGTACAGTTCTCATTTTGTAGGAATCATTGTGAAGTGTACAGTTCCCCCTCTCTGGGAACCATTGTAAAGTGTACAATTTTCAATGTGTGGTAACCATTGGGAAGTGTACATTTACCCCTGTGTGGTAATCATTTTAAAGTGTACAGTTCCCAAGGTGTGGTAACTGCTGTGAAGTGTACAGTTCCATTGTGTGGTAACCATTGTGAAGTGTACTGTTCCAATTGTGTGGGAACTATTGTGAAGTGTAGATTTTCCACTGTGTGTAACCATTGGGAAGTGTACACTCCCCATTGTGTGGTAACTATTGTGAAGTGTACAGTTACCATTGTGTGGTAATTGCTGTGAAGTGTACAGTTCCCATTGTGTGGGAATCATTGTGATGTGAACATTTCCCATTGTGTGGGAACCATTCTGAAGTGTTCAGTTCCCATTGTGTGGTAACCATTTTGAAGTGTACAGTTCCCATTGTGTGTAACCATTGTGACGTGAACAGTATTAATTGTGTGGTAACTATAGTGAAGTGTATATTTACCATTGTGTGGTAACCACAGTGAAGAGTACAGTTTTCATTGTGTGTAACGATTGTGAAGAGTACAGTTTTCATTGTGTGGTAACCATTGTGAAGTGTACAGATCTTATTATATGTAACCATTGTGTAGTGTACAGTTTTCATTTTGCTGTAACCATTGTGAAATATACAGTTACCATTGTGTGGTAACAGCTGTGAAGTGTACAGTTCTTATTGTGTGTAACCATTGTGAAGTGTACAGTTTCCATTGTGTGGTACCATTGTGAAGGGTACAGTTCTCATTGTGTGGTAACCATTGTTAAGAGAACAGTTCTTATTGTGTGGTAAGCATTGTGAAGGGTATAGTTACCATTGTGTGGTAACCAATGTTAAGTGTAAAATTTTTATTTTGTAGTAACAACTGTGAAGTGTACAGTTTCTATCCTCTGGTAAACATTGTGAAGTGTACAGTTTTCATTGTGTGGTAACCATAGTGAAGTGTGCAGTTACCATTGTTAGGTAACCATTGTGAAGTGTACAATTACCATTGTGCATAACCATTATGAAATATATAGTTACCATTGTGTGTAACCATTTCGAAGTGTAGAGTTACTATTGTGTGGTAACCATTGTGAAGAATTCAGTTCCCATAGTGTGGTAACCATTGTGAAGTGTACAGTTCATATTTGTGGTAACTGCTTCGAAGTGTACACTTCCCATTGTGTGGTAACCTCAGCGAAGTGTACAGTTCCCATTGTGTGTTAACTGCTGTAAAGTTTACAGTTCCAATTGTGTGTAACCATTGTGAAGTGTTCAGTTACTATTGTGTGGTAACTATTTTGAAGTGTACACATTTTATTGTGTGTAACCATTGTGAAGTGTACAGTTTCCATTGTGTGTAACCATTGTGAAGTGTACAGTTACCATTGTGTGGTAACAATTGTAAAGTGTACAGTTTCCATTGTGTGAAAACCACTGTGAAGTGTACAGTTCCTGTTGTGTGTAACCATTGTGAACTGTACAGATACTATTGTGTGGTAACCATTTTGAAGTGTACAGTTTCCATTGTTTGTAACCACTGTAAAGTGCACAGTTACCATTGTGTGGTAACCATTGTGAAGTGTACAGTTCCCATTGTGTGTAGCCATTTTGAAGTGTACAGTTTCCATTGTGTGGTAACCACTGTAAAGTGTACAGTTACAATAGTGTGTAATCATTTCGAAGTGTACAGTTCCCATTGTGTGGTAAGCACTACGAAGTGTATAGTTACCATTGTGTGGTAACCATTGCGAGGTGTTCAGTTACCATTGAGTGGTAATCGCTCTGAAGTGTACACTTTCCCTTGTGTGGTAACCATTGTGAAGTATAAAGTTTCAACTGTGTGGTAACCATTGTGAAGTGTAGAGTTACCATTTTGTGGTCACCATTGTGAAGTGTACAGTTTCCATTGTTTGGATACAATTATGAAGTGTACAGTTTTCATTGTGTGGTAACCATTTTTAGGTGAACAGTTTCCATTATGTGGTAACAGTTGTGAAGTGTACAGTTACCAATTTGTGGTAACCATTGTGAAGTACACAGTTTCAATTATTTGGTAACTCTTTGAACTGTACAGTTCCCGTTGTGTGGTATCCATTGTGAAGCGTAGAGTTTTCATTCTGTGGAGACCATTGTAAAGTATACTGTTACCATTGTGTGTTAACCACTGTGAATTGTACAGTTTCCATTGTGTGTAACCATTGTGAATTGCGCAGTGTTTTTTGTTTGGTAACCGTTGTGAAGTGTACAGTTCTTATTGTGCATAACCATTGTGAAGTGTACAGTTACTATTTTGTGGTAACCATTGTGAAATGTCCAGTTCATATTGTGTGTAAACATTGGGAAGTGTTGAGTTCCCATTTTGTGGAAACCATTGTGAAGTGTCCAGTTCATATTTTGTGTAACAATTTCGAAGTGTACATTTCCCATTTTGTGGGAACCATTGTGAAGAGTACAGTTCACATTGTGTGGGAACCATTGTGAAGTGTACGTTCACTATTGTTTTGGAACCATTGTGAAGTGTACAGTTCCCATTGTGTGGTAACCATTGTGAAGTGTACAGTTTTCATTGTGTGTAACTATGGTGAAGTGTACAGTTTTTATTGTTTGGTAACCATTGTGAAGTGTACAGTTACCATTGTGTGGTTACCACCGTGAAGTGTACAGTTTCCATTGTGTGTAACCATAGTAAAGTGTACAGTGCTCATTGCGTGGTAACCATTGTGAAGGGTACAGTTCCTATTTCGTGGTAACCATTGTGAAGTGTACAGTTACAATGTTGTAGTAACCATTGGGAAGTGTACAGTTCCCACTGTGTGGTAACCATTGTGAAGTGTACAGTTTCCATTGTGTGGTAACCACTGTGGAGTGTACAATTCCCATTGTGTGCTACCTTTGTGAAGTGTACAGATTTCATTGTGTGGTAACCATGGTGAAGTGTACAGTTCCCATTTTGTGGTAACCGCTGTGAAGTGTACAGTTTCCATTTTGTGTAACCATTGTGAAGTGTAAAGTTCCCATTGTGTGGTAACCATTGTGAAGTGTACAGTTACCATAGTGTGGTAACCATTGTTACATGTACAGTTTTTATTTTGTTGTAACCATTGTGAAGTGTAGAGTTACCATTGTGTGGTAACCACTGTGAAGTGTACAGTTACCATTGTGTGGGAACCATTGTAAAGTGTACAGTTTTTATCGTGTGGTAACCATTGTGAAGTGTACAGTTCCCATTGTGTGTAACCACTGTGAAGTGTAGTTTTCATTGTGTGGTAACCATTGTGACGTGTACATTTATTATTGTGTTTTAACTGCTGTGATGTGTACAGTTTCCATTTTGTGTAACCATTGTAAAGTGCACAGTTCTCAATGTGTGGTAACCAATGTGAAGGGTATTGTTCCCATTCTGTGGTAACCATTGTGAAGTGTACAGTTACCACTGTGTGGCAATTGCTGTGAAGTGTACAGTTACCATTGTGTGGTAACCGCTGTGAAGTGTACAGTTACCATTGTGTGTAACCATTGTGAAGTGTACAGTTCCCATTGTGTTGTAACCATTGTGAAGTGTACAGTTCCCATTGTGTGGTAAACATTGTGAAGTGTACAGTTCTTATAGTGTGGTAACCATTGTGAAGTGTACAGTTCTTATAGTGTGTATCCATTGGGAAGTGTACAGTTCCCATTGTGTGGTTACCATTGTGAAGTGTACAGTTTCTATTGTGTGTAACCGTTTTGAAGTGTACAGTTCCCATTCTGTGGATAACGCTGTGGTGTGTACAGTTACCCTCGTGTGTAACCAATGTGAAGTGTACAGTTCTTTTTGTTCGGTAACCACTGCAAGTGTACACTGACCATTTTGTGGTATCCATTGTGAAGTGTACAGTTACCATCGTGTGGTAACAGATGTGAAGTGTACAGTTATTATTTTGTGGTAACTATTTATGTGTAACGTTCTTATTGTGTGATAACAATTGTGAAGTGCACAGTTCTCATTGTGTGTAACCATTTTGAAGTGTACGTTTCCCATTCTTTGGTAACCATGGTGAAGTGTACAATTTTCATTGTGTGGTGACCGCTGTGAATTGTAGAGTTACCATTGTATGAAACCTTTGTAAAGTGTACAGTTCCCATAGTGTTTAACCATTGTGAAGTGTACGGTTCCCATTGTGTGGAAACCGCTGTGGAGTCTACAGTTAATCTTGTGTGTAACTATTGTGAAGTGTACAGTTACCATTGTGTGGTACCTATCTTGAAGTGTACAGTTCCCATTGGGAGGTAACCATTGTGAAGTGTATAGTAACAATTTTGTGGTAAGCACTGTGAAGTGTGCAGTTACAATTGTGTGGTAACCATTGCGAAGTGTTCAGTTACCATTGAGTGGTAACCGCTGTGAAGTGTAGAGTTACCATTGTGTGTAATCTTTGTAAAGTGTACAGTTCCCATACTGTTTAACCGTTGTGAAGTGTATGGTTTTCATTGTCTGGAAACTGCTGTGGAGTGTACAATTACCGTTGTGTGTTACCAATCTGAAGTGTACAGTTACCATTGTGTGGTAAACATTTTGAAGTGTACAGTTCTTATTGTGTGGTAACCATTGTGAAGTGTACAGTTCTTATAATGTGTTACCATTTTGAACTGTACACTTACCATTGTGTAATAACCATTGTGAGGTGTAAAGTTTCCATTGTTTGCAACCATTGTGAAGTGTACAGTTACGATTATGTGGTAACTGCTGCGAAGTGTACAGTTATGATTATGTATAACCATTATGAAGTGCACAGTTCCCATTGTGTGGTAAGCACTGCGAAATGTGCAGTTACAATTGTGTGGTAACCATTGCGAAGGGTTTATTTACCATTGAGTGGTAACCGCTGTGAAGAGTACAGTTTTAATTGTGTGGTAACCATTTTGAATTGTACAGTTACCATTGTGTGTAATCATTGCAAAGTGTACAGTTACAATTGTGTGGTAACTGCTGTGAAGTGTACAGTTCCCATTGTGTGGGAACCATTGTGATGTGAACAGTTCCCATTGTGTGGGAACCATTGTGATGTGAACAGTTCCCATTGTGTGGGAACTATTTTGAAGTGTACAGTTCCCATTGTGTGGAAAAAATTGTGAAATGTACAGTTCCCATTGTGTGTAACCATTGTGACGTGTACAGTTTTCATTGTGTGGTAACCATTGTGAAGTGTACAGTTACCATTGTGTGGTAACGGCTGTGAAGTGTACACTTTTTATTGTGTGTAACCATTGTGAAGTGTTCAGTTCCAATTGTTTGGTAACCACTGTGAAGTGTGCAGTTCCCATTGTTTGGTAACCATCGTGTAGTGCACAGTTCCCATTGCGTGGTAACCATTGTGAAGTGTACAGTTCCCATTGTGTGTAACCATTGTGAAGTGTAGTTACCATTGTTTGGTAACCATTGCGAAGTGTACAGTTCCCATTTTGTGTAACCATGGAAAAGTTTACAGTTCCCATTGTGTGGTATCCATTGTAAAGTGTAAAGTTCCCATTGTGTGTAATTATTGAGAAGTGCACAGTTTCCATTGTGTGCTAACCATTGTGAAGTGCAGAGTTACCATTTTGTGGTAACCACTGTGAAGTGTACAGTTCTCATTGTGTGTAACCTTTGTGAAGTGTACAGTTCCCATTGTGTGGTAACCATTGTGAAGTGTACAGTTCCCATTGTGAGGTAACCATTGTGAAGTGTAGAGTTCCCATTGTGTGGGAACCATTGAAAAGTGTAGAGTTCGTATTGTGTGTAACCATTTTGAAGTTTACAGTTTTCATTGTGTGGTAACCATTATGAAGTGCACAGTTACTTTTGTATGGTAACCGCTGTGAAGTGTTCAGTTCTCATTGTGTGTAACCATTCTGAAGTGTACAGTTCTCATTGTATGGTAACCATTGTGATGGGTTAAGTTCGCATTGTGTGGTAACCATTGTTACGTGTACACTTCTTATTGTGTGGTAACCATTGTGAAGTGTACCGTTACCATTGTGTGGTAACCATTGTGAAGTGTACAGTTCCCATGGTGTGGTAACTGCTGTGAAGAGTACAGTTCCCGTTGTGTGGTAACCATTGTGAAGTGTAGAATTCCCCTTGTTTGGGAACCATTGTGAAATGTAGGGTTTCCATTGTGTGTAACCATTGTAAAGTGTACACTTCCCATTGCATGGTAACCGCTGTGAAGCGTACAGTTACCATTGTGTGGTAACTGCTGTGAAGTGTACAGTTTTCATTGTGTGGTAACCATTGTTAAGTGTACAGCTTTTAATGTGTGGTAACCGTTGTGAAGGGTAAAGTTCCCATTGTGTGGTAACCATTGTGAAGGGTACAGTTCCCATTGTGTGGTTACCATTGTTAAGTGTACAGTTTCCAATGTGTGGTAACCAGTGTGAAGGGTACAGCTACCATTGTGTGGTAACCAATGTCAAGTGTAAAGTTCCCATTTTGTAGTAACCATTGTGAAGTGTACAGTTACCATCGTCTGGTAACCATTGTGAAGTGTAGAGTTCCCATTGATTGGTAATCATATTGAAGTATACATTTACCACTGTGTGAAAACCATTGTGAAGTGTACAGTTCAAATTGTCTGTTAACCGTTGTGAAGTGTACAGTTACAATGTAGTGGTGACCATTGTGAAGTGTACAGTTACCATTGTGTGCTAACCGCTGTGAAGTGTAGAGTTTTTATTGTGTTGTATCCATTGCGAAGTGTACAGATAACATTGTGTGGTAACCGCTGTGAAGTGTACAGGTACTATTGTGTGGTAACCGCTGTGAAATATAGTTTCCATTGTGTGAAAACCATTACGAAGTGTACAGTTTTCTTTCTGTAATAACCATTGTGAAGTGTACAGTTACCATTGTGTGGTAACCATTGTGAAGTGTACAGTTAATATTGTATGGTAACAATTGTGAAGTGTACAGTTTCCATTGTGTGGTAACCCTTCTGAAGTGTACAGTTCCCATTGGGTGGTAAACGTTGTGCAAGGTACAGTTTCAATTGTATGGTAATCACTATAAAGTGTACAGTTCCCATTGTGTGGTAATTATTGTGAACAGTACAGTTCCCAACCTGTGTAAACCATGGCGAAATGTACAGTTACCATTGTGTGTAACCATTGAGAAGTGTACAGTTCCAATAGTGCTTAACCATTGTGAAGAGTATGGTTTCCATTGTGTGGTAACCATGGTTAAGTGTACAGTTCCCATTGTTTTGTAAACATTGTGAAGTGTAAAGTTACTGTTTTGTGGTAACTGCTGTGAAGGGTACAGTTACCATTTTGTGGTAACCATTGTGAAGTGTACAGTTACCATTGTGGGTAACCATTTTGAAGTGTACAGTTTCCATTGTGTGTAGTTATTGTGAAGTGTACAGTTTTCATTGTGTGTAACCATTGTGAATTGTACAGTTCCCATTGTTTGTAACCATTGTGAACTGTACAGTTACCATTGTGTGGTAACCATTGTGAAGAATAAAGTTAGCATTGTGTGGTAACCATTGACAAGTGCACAGTTTTCATTGTGTGGTAAACATGGAGACGTTTACAGTTACCATTGTGCGGTAATCATTGTGAAGTGTACAGTTTCCATTGTGTGGTAACCGCTGTGAAGTGCACAGTTCCCATTTTGTGGTAACCATATTGAAGTGTACAGTTACCATTGTCTGGTAACCATTGTGAACTGTATAGTTACCATTGTGTGGTAGCCATTATGAAGTGTACACTTATTATTGTGTGTAACCATTGTGAAGTGTACAGTTCACATGTGGTAACCATTGTGAAGTGTACAGTTCTCATTGTGCATAACCATTGTGAAGTGTACAGTTACCATTGCGTGGTAAGCATTTTGAAGTGGACAGTTCCCATTGTGTGTAACCATGGGGAAGTTTACTGTTTCCATTGTGTGGTGACCATTGTGAAGTATAGAGTTTTCATTGTGTGTAACCATTGTGAAGGGCAAAGTTCCCATGGTGTGGTAATTATTGTAAGTGTAAAGTTACCATTGTGTCATAACCACTTTGAAGTGTACTGTTAACATTGTGTGTAACCATGGTGAAGTGTACAGTTCCCATTGTGTTGGAACCATTGTGAAGTGTACAGTTCCCATTGTGTGGTAACCATTGTGAAGTGTACAGGTCCCATTGTGTGGTTACCATTGTGAAGTGTACAGTTTCCATTTTGTGGTTACCGCAGCGAAGTGTACAGTTACCATTGTGTGGTAACCATTGCGAAGTGTACAGTTCCCATTGTGTGGTAACCATTGTGAAGTGTACATTTACCATTGTGTGGTAACCATTGTGAAGTGTACAGTTCCCATTTTGTGGTAACCGCTGTGAAGTGTACAGTTATTATTGTGTGGTAACAATTTTAAGTGTACAGTTTCCTTTGTGTGTAACCAGTGTGAAGAGTACAGTTTTCATTATGTTGTAACTGCTATGAAGTGTACACTTCCCATTGTTTGTAAGCATTGTGAAGTGTAGCCTTCCCATTGTATGGTAACCATTGTGAAGTGTAGAGGTCCCTTTGTGTGGTCACCATTGTGAAGTGTACAGGTCCCATTGTGTGGTTACCATTGTGAAGTGTAGAGTTCTCGTTGTGTGGTAACCACTGTGAAGTGTACAGTTACCATTGTGTGGGAACCACTGTGAAATGTACAGTTACCATTGTGTGTAACCATTTTGAAGTGTACAGTTCTTATTGTGTGGTAACCATTTTGAAGTGTACAGCTTCAATTGTGAGGTAACCATTGTAAATTGTACACTTCCCATTGTGTGGTAACCGCTGTGAAGTGTACAGTTACCATTGTGTGGAAATCAATGCGAAGTGTACAGGTCTTATTTTGTTGTAACCATTATGATGTGTACAGTTACTTCTGTGTGTAATCATTGCAAAATGTACAGTTAAAACTGTTTGTAACCATTGTGAAGTGTAAAGTTACCATTGTGTGATAACCATTGTGAAGGGTACAGTTCTTATTGTGTTTAACCATCGTGAAGTGTACAGTTCCCATTGTGTGGTAACCATTGTGAAGTGTAATGTTACCATTGTGTGGTAACCGCTATGAAGTGTACAGTTATTATTGTGTGGTAACTGCTGCAAACTGTACAGTTCCCATTGTGTGGTAACCATTGCAAAGTGTACAGTTCCCATTGTGTTCTAACTGCTGCGAAGTGTACAGTTCCCATTGTGTGGTAACCATTGCGAAATGTTAAGTTCCCATTGTGTGGTAACCATTGTGAAGTGTACAGTTACCATTTTCTGGTAACCGCTGTGAAGTGTACAGTTACCATTTTTGGTAATCATAGTGAAGTGTACAGTTTTCATTGTGTGGTAACCACTGCAAAGTGTACAGTTATTATTGTGTGGTAATTATTGTAAATTGTACAGTAACCATTTTGTGGTAACAACTGCGAAGTGTACAATTCCCACCCTGTGGTAATCATTGCAAAGTGTACAGTTACCATTGTGTGGTAACCATTTTGCAGTGTACAATTACCATTGTGTGGTAACCATTGCGAAGTGTACAGTTACTATTGTGTGGTAACTGCTGTGAAGTGTACAGTTACCATTTAGTGGTAACCATTGTGAAGTCTACAGTTACCATTGTGTATAACCATTGTGAAGTGTACAGTTACCATTCTGTGGTAACCGCTGTGAAGTGTAAAGTTCTTATTCTGTGTAACCTTTGCGAAGTGTACAGTTACCATTGTGTAGTAACCGTTGTGAAGTGTAAAATTACCATTGTGTGGTGACCTTTGTTTAGTGTACAGTTCCCACTGTGTGTAAGCATTGTGAAGTGTTCAGTTCCCATTGTGTGGTAACCACTGTGAAGTGTAAAGTTTCTATTGTGTGTTAACCATTGTGAAGTGCAAAGTTACCATTGTGTGATAACCGCTGTGAAGTGTACAGTCCCCATTAAGTGTAACCATTGTGAAGTGTACAGGTTTCATTGTTTGGTAACCATTGTGAAGTGTACCGTTACCATTGTGTGGTAACCATTGTTAAGTGTACAATTCTCATTCTTTGGTAACCACTGTGAAGTGTACAGTTCCCATTGTGTGTAACCATTGTGAAGTGTACAGTTCCCATTGTGTGGTAACCATTGTGAAGTGTACAGTACCCATTTTGTTGTAACCGCTTTGAAGTGTACAGTTACAATTGTGTGTAACCATTTTGAAGTGTACAATTCTCATTTTATGAAACTGTTGTGAACTGTACAGATTGCATTGTGCGGTAACCATTTTGAAGTGCACAGTTTTCATTGTGTGTATCAACCGTGAAGTGTACAGTTACCATTGTGTGGTAATTAATGTGAAGTGTGTAGTTACTATTGTGTGGTAATTATTGTGAAGTGTACAGTTCCCATTGTGTGTAACCATTGTGAAGTGTGCAGTTACCATTGTGTGGTAACCGCTGCAAAGTATACAGATCTTATTGTGTGGTAACCATTGTAAAGTGTACAGTTACCATTGTGTGCTAACTGCTGCAAAGTGTTCAGTTTCCATTGCGTGGTAACCGTTGTAAAGTGTACAGTTATCATTGTGTAATAAACATTGTGAAGTGTACAGTTCACATTGTGTAACCATTGTGAAGTGTACAGTTTTCATTGTTTGTTATCCATTGTGAAGTGTACAGTTACCATTGTGTGGTAACTGCTGTGAAGAGTACAGTTACCATTGTGTGGTAACTGCTGTGAAGAGTACAGTTACCATTGTGTGGTAATCTCTGCGAAGTGAATAGTTCTCATTATGTGGTGACCAATGCGAAATGTACAGTTCCCATTGTGTGGTAACTTCTGTGAAGTGTACAGTTACCATCGTGTGGTAACCACTGCGAAGTGAACAGTTCCCATTGCGAGGTGTACACTTACCATTGTGTGGTAACCATTGTGAGGTTTACAGGTCTAATCGTTTTGTATCCAGTGTGAAGTGTACAGTTTTTATTGTGTGGTAACTGCTGTGAAGTGTACAGTTCCCATTTCGTGGTAACCATTGCGAAGTGTACAGTTCCCATTGTGTGGTAACCATTGCGAAGTGTGCAGTTACCATTGGGTTTTAACCGCTGCAAAGTGTACAGATTTTATTGTGTGGTTACCATTATGAAGTGTAGAGTTCCCATTGTGTGCTAAACGCAGCAAACTGTACAGTTCCCCTTGTGTGGTAACCGTTGTAAAGTGCACAGTTATCTTTGTGTGGTAACCATTTTGAAGTGTACAGTTCCCAGTGTGTGTAACCATTGTGAAGCGTACAGTTCCCATTTTGTGGTAACCATTGTGAAGTGTACAATTACCATTGTGTGGTAATTGCTGTGAGGTGTAAATTTTCCACTATGTGGTGATCATTGTGAAGTGTACATTTACTATTGTGTGTAACGATTGTGAAGTGTACAGTTACCATTGTGTGGTAACTGCTGTGAAGTGTAAAGTTTCCATTGTGTGGTAACCATTTTGCAGTGTACTGTTTCCCATTGTGTGTAATTATTTTGAAGTGTTGAGTTCCCATTGTGTGGTAACCGCTTCGACGTGTACAGTTCTCATTGTGTGTAACCATTGTGAAGTGTATCGTTTTCATAGTGTGGTATCCATTGTGAATTTTACAGTTCCCATTGTGTGTAACCATTGTAAAGTGTACAATTTCATTCTGTGGTAACCATTGTGAAGTGGACAGTTTCCATTGTGTAGTAACCGCTGTGAAGCATGCAGTTACAAATGTGTGTAACCATTGTGAATTGTACAGTTTCCGTTTTATGTAACCATTGTGAAGTGTAGAGTTGCCATTGTGTGGTAACCGCTGTAAAGTGTAGAGTTATCATTGTGTGATAACCATTGTGAAGTGTACAGTTACCATTGTGTATAACAGTTGTGAAGTGTACCGTTACCATTGTGTGGTAATGGCTGTGAAGTGTAGAGTTCCCATTCTGTGTAACCATTGCGAAGTGTACAGTTAGCATTGTGTGGTAACCATTTTGAAGTGTACAATTACCATTGTGTGGTAACCATTGTGAAGTGTACAGTTTCTATTGTGTAAGCATTGTGAAGTGTTCAGTTTCCATTATGTGGTAACCGATGTGAAGTGTGCAGTTTCCATTTTGTGTTAACCATTGTGAAGGTTACAATTACCATTGTGTGGTAACTGCTGTTAAGTGTACAGTTCCCACTATGTGTAACCATTGTGAAGTGTACAGTTCCCATGGTTTGGTAACAATTGTGAAGTGTAGGGATACAATTGTGTGGAAATTACTGTGAAGTGTATGGTTCTTATTGTGTGTAACCTTTGTGAGAAAGAAAGTTACCATTGCATTGTTACCATTGTGAAGTGTAGAGTTACCATTGTGTGGTATCCGCTGTTAGGTGTACAGTTCCCTTTGTGTGGTAACCATTGTGAAGTGAACAGTTTCCACTGTGGTGTAACCATTGTGAAGTGTTCAGTTCTCATTGTGTGGTAACCATTGTGAAATGTACAGTTTCCATTTTGTGGTAACTGCTGTAAAGTGTACAGTTCTAATTTTGTGGTAACCATTGTGAAGTATACAGATCCCATTGTGTGGTAACCATTTTGAAGTTCACAGTCACCATTGTGTGTAACCATTCTATAGTGTTCAGTTTTCATTGTGTGGTAACCATTGTGAAGTGTACAGTTAAAATTGTGTGGTAACAATTGTGAAGTGTACAGTTTCCATTTTGTGGTAACCGCTGTGAAGTGTACAGTTCCCATTGTGTGGTAACCATTGTGAAGTGTACAGTTACTGTTGTGTGGTAACCGCTGTTAAGTGCGCAGTTACCATTGTGTGGTAACCATTGTGAAGTGTACAGTTCCCATTCTGTGGTAACCATTGTGAAGTGTACAGTTCCCATTGTGTGGTAACCATTGTAAAGTGTACAGTTCCCATTGTGTGGTAACGATTGTGAAGTGTACAGTTTCCATTGTCTGGTAACCACTGCGACATGTACAGTTACCATTCTGTGGTAACCATTGCGACGTGTAGAGTTACCATTGTGTGGTAATGATTGTGAAGTGTAGAGTTACCATTGTGTATAACAATTGTGAAGTGTACAGTTATTATTGTGTGGTGGCCCCTGGGAAGTGTAGAGTTCCCATTCTGTGTAACCATTGCGAAGTTTACAGTTAGCATTGTGTGGTTACCATTGTGAAGTGTGCAATTTCCATTGTGTGGTAACCATTGTGAAGTGTTCAGTTTTCATTGTGTGGTAACCGCCGTGAAGTTTATAGTTTACATTGTGTGTTTACCATTGTGAACGTTACAGTTACCATTGTGTGGTAACCACTGTGAAGTGGACAGTTTTCATTGTGTGTAACCGTCATGAAGTGTACAGTTCTCATTGTGTGGTAACCACTGTGAAGTGTACAGTTCCCATTTTGTGGTAACGATTGTGAAGTGTACACTTAGCATTGTGTGTAACCATTGCGAAGTGTACAGTTCCCATTGTGAAGTAACGGCATGTTAGCGTTGAAGCATTTTCAAGCTTCTATGTAGAATCCCAATTTCAGTGTATGTGCTGCCGAAGTGAGCACATGCTGTGCAGGGCTCAGCTTTTCTTTTCTTTCGGTTATTCCGTTGGACTTCGAAGTGCCTAAATCACAGGTTCCTGTGACCCTCCGTACCTAACAAGCCGAGTTTCATGTTACCACTGAGGCCTTTTTGGGCTTCTATGTAGAGTCCCAATTTCAGTGTACGTGCTGATGAAGAGAGCACATGCTGTGCCCGGCTCAGTTTTTACTTTATTTCGGTTATTGCATTGGTCTTCGAAGCTCCTAAATGACAGGATCCTGTGTGCCACCGTACTTGGCAGGCCGAGATTCATGTTAGCGCTGAGGCCTTTTCAAGCTTCTATGGAGAGTCCCAATTTCAGTGTACGTGCTGCCGAAGCGAGCACATGTTGTGCCCGGCTCAACTTTTTTTTCTCTCTGTTTTTATGTTGTTTATAGCAAGCGGGTAGCACTGTGTTGGTCGAGGCCAGTCTCGAATTTGAAATCTCACTGCTTGTTCGGCTTGACATTCCACTGTCATGGAATTACAGGTGTGATGTGCCGAGCCTAACCCAAGGTTTGTTTCCGTTCTGAAGACGGAAATTTCCCATGTTGGTCAAGCGGGTCTCGAACACGCATTTTCAAAATATTTCTTGCGTTGTTCTTCGAAGTGCCTAAATGACATGTTTCTGTGAGCCACCGTACCTGGCAGGCCGAGTTTTATGTTAGTTCTGAGGCTTTTCCGGCTTCTATGTAGAGTCCCAATTTCAGTGTACATGCTGCCAAAGCGAGCACATGCTGTGCCCGGCTGAGCTTTTTTCTTTCTTTTGGTTATTGCATTGGTATTCGAAGTGCCTAAATGACAGGTTCCTGTGAGCCACCGTATATGGCAGGACGAGTTTCATGTTAGTGCTGAGGCCTTATCGGGCTTCTATGTAGAGTCCCAGTTTCAGTGTACGCGCTGTCGAAGCAAGCACATTCCGTGCCCGGCTCAGCTTTTTTATTTCTCTCGGTTTCTATGTTGTTTATAGCAAGCGGGTAGCACTGTGTGGGTTGAGGACAGTCTCGAATTTTTGATCTCACTGTCCGCTCGGCTCGACATTCCACTGTCATGGGATTACAGGTGTGATGCACCGAGCATAACCCAGGTATTGTTTCCGTTCTAAAGACGGAAATTTCCCAAGTTGGTCGGCCAGGTCTCAAACACACATCCTCAAAAATTTTTTTTGTTGGTCTTCGAAGAGCCTAAATGACAGGTTCCTGTGAGCCAACATACCTGGCAGGCCGAGTTTCATGTTAGCACTGAGGCATTTTCGGGCTTCTATGTAGAGTCCCACTTTCAGTGTACGTGCTGCTGAAGCGAGCACATGCCATGCTCAGCTCAGCTTTTGTATTTGTTTGGGTTCTTATGTTTTTTATAGCAAGCGGGTAGCGCTGGGTTGGTCGAGGCCAGTCTCGAATTCGTGATCTCATTGTCCGCCCTGCACGACATTTTACTGTCATGGGATGACAGGTGTGATGAGCCGAGTGTAACCCAAGTTTTGTTTCCATTCTGTAGACGAAAATTTTCCATGTTTGTTGGGCGGGTCTCGAACACACATCCTCGAAATATTTTTTGCATTGGTCTTCGAAGCGCCTAAATGACAGGTTCCTGTGAGCCACCGTATGTGGCAGGCCGAGTTTCATCTTAGTGCTGAGGCCTTTTCTGGCTTCTATGTAGAGTCCCAATTTCAGTGTATGTGCTGCCGAAGCGAGCACATGCCGTGCTTGGCTCAGCTTTTTTCTTATTTTCGGTAATTGCGTTGGTCTTCGAAGCGCCTACATAGCAAATTGCTGTGAGAACCCGTACCTGGCAGGCCAAGTTTCATGTTAGCGCTGAGGCCTTTTCGGGCTTCTATGTAGAGTCCCAATTTCAGTGTATGTGCTGCTGAAACGAGCACATGCCGTGCTTGGCTCAGCTTTTTTATTTCTTTCAGTTTTTATGTTGTTTATAGCAAGCGGGTAGCACTGTGTCGGTCGAAGACAGTCTCGAATTTGTGATCTCACTGTCCGCCCAGCTCGACATTCCACTGTCATGGGATTACAGGTGTGATGCGCTGAGCATAACCCAAGTTTTGTTTCCGTTCTGAAGTCGGAAATTTCCCATGTTGATTGGGCAAGTCTCGAACACACATACTCGAAAATTTTTTTGTGTTGGTCTTCGAAGCGCCCAAATGACAGGTTCCTGTGAGCCACCGTACCTAGCAGGCCGAGTTTCATGTTAGCGCTGAGGCCTTTTCAAGCTTCTATGTAGACTCTTAATTTCAGTGTATGTGATTAGGCCTCAGCACTAACATGAAACTCGGCCTGCCAGGTACGGTGGCTCACAGCAACCTGTCATTTAGGTGCTTCGAAGACCAATGCACAAAACATTTTGAGTGTACGTGTTTGAGACCCACCCGACCAACATGGAAAATTTTTGTCTTCAGAATGGAAGCAAAACTTGGGTTATGCTCGGAGCATCACATTTGTCATACCATGAAAGTGGAATGTTGAGCCAGGTGGACAGTGAGATCACAAATTCGAGAAAGCCTCGACCGACACAGTGCTACCCACTTGCTATAAACAGCATTAAAACCGAAAGAAATAAAAAAGCTGAGCCGGGCACGGCATGTGCTCCCTTCAGCAGCATGTACACTGAAATTGGGACTCTACACAGAAGCCCGAAAAGGCCTCAGCACTAACATGAATCTCGGCCTGCCATGTACGGTGGCTCACAGTAACCTGTGATTTAGGCGCTTCGAAGACCAACGCAAAAAATTTTCGAGGATGCATCTTCAAGACCCGCCCAAACAACATGGAAAATTTCCGTCTTTAGAATGAAAACAAAACTTGTGTTAGGCTCGGCCCATCACACCTGTCATCCCATGACAGTGAAATGTCCAGCCGGGTGGACAGTGAGATCACCAATTCGAGACTGGCCTCGACTGACACAGCGCTACCCGCTTGCAATAAACAACATAAAAACCGAGAGAAATAAAAAAGCTGAGCCAGGCACGGCATGTGCTCGCTTCGGCAGCACGTACACTGAAACTGGGACTCTACATAGAAGCCCAAAAATTTTTCAGCGCTAACATGAAACTCGGCCTGCCGGATACAGTGGCTCACATAAACCTGTCATTTAGGCGCTTCAAAGACCAACGCACAAAAAATTTCGAGGATGCGTGTTCAAGACCCGGCCGACCAACATGGAAAATTTCTGTCTTCAGAACGGAAACAAAACTTGGATTAGGCTTGGAGCATCTCAGCTGTCATCCCATGACAGTGGAATGTCGAGCCATGTGGACAGTGAGATCACAAATTTGAGACTGGCCTCGACCGACACAGTGCTACCCGCTTGCTATAAACAACATAAAAACCGAGAGAAATAAAAAAGCTAAGCCATTCATGGCATGTGCTTGCTTCGGTAGCACGTACACTGAAATTGGGACTCTACAAAACAGCTTGAGAAGGCCTCAGCCCTAACATGAAACTCGGCTTGCCAGGTATGGTGGCTCACAGGATGCTTTCATTTAGGCGCTTCGAAGACAAACGCAAAAAATTCAAAGATGCACCTTCGAGACCCACCCCACCATCATGGCAAGTTTTCGTCTTCAGAACGGAAACAAAACTTGGCTTAGGCTTGGCACATCACACCTGTTATCCCATGACAGTGGAATGTCAAGCCGGGCGGACAGTGAGATCACAGATTCGAGACTGTTCACGACCATCACAGCGCTACCCGCTTGCTATAAACAACATGAAAACAGAGAAATAAAAAAGCTGAGCTGGGCAAGGCATGTGCTCGCTTCGGCAGCACGTACACTGAAATTGGGACTCTACACAAAAGCCCGAAAAGGCCTCAGCGCTAACATGAAACTCGGCCTGCCAGGTATGGTGGTTCACAGGAACCTGTCATTTAGGCGCTTCGAAGACCAACGCAATAAATGTTTCGAGGATGCATGTTCTAGATTTGTCCGACAATCATGGGAAATGTCCATCTTCAGAACAAAAACAAAACTTGAGTTAGGCTCGGCACATCACACCTGTAATCCCATGACAATGGAATGTCGAGCTACGTGGACAATGAGATCACAAATTTGAGACTGGCCTCGACTGACACAGCGCTACCCGCTTGCTATAAACAACATAAAAACCAGAAGTAATAGAAAAGCTGAGCCAGGCACTGCGTGTGCTCGCTTAAACAGCACAAACACTAAAATTGGGACTCTACATAGAAGCCCAAAATGGCCTCGGCGCAAGCATGAATGTCGGCCAGCCAGGTTCGGTGGCTCACAGGAACCTGTCATTTAGGCGCTTCAAAGACCAATGCAGAAAAATTGCAAGGATGCGTGTTCAAGACACGCCTGACCAACATGGGAAATTTTCGTCTTCAGAACAAAAACAAAACTTGGGTAAGGCTCAGCGCATCACACCTTTAATCCCATGACAGTGGAATGTTGAGCCGGGTGGACAGTGAGATCACAAATTCGAGACTGGCCTCGACCGACACAGCGCTATCACTTGTTATAAACAATATATAAACCGAAAGAAATAAAAAACCTGAGCCTGGCACGGCATGTGCTTGCTTAGGCAGCACGTACACTGAAATTGGGACTTGACATAGAAGTCTGAAAAGGCCTCAGCGCTAACATGAAACGCGGCCTGCCACGTACAGTGGCTCAGAGGGACCTGTCATTTAGACGCTTCGAAGACCAACGCAAGAAATATTTCGAGGATGCATGTTCGAGACCCGTTTGACCAACATGGGAAGTTTCGGTCTTTAGAATGGAAACAAAACTTGGGTTAGGCTCAACGCATCACATCTGTAATCCCATGACAGTGAATGTCGAGCCCGGCCGATAGTGAGATCACCAATTCGAGACTGGCTTCGACCAACACAGGGCTACCCACTTGCTATAAACAACATAAAAACGTAAAGAAATAAAAAAGCTGAGCCGGGCACGGCATGTGCTCGCTTTGGCAGCATGTACACTAATATTGGGTCTCAACATATAAGCCCAAAAAGGCCTCAGCGCAAGGATGCAATGCTACGCAGTGTTCCGTTTTTATGGATTCATTTAGTTTTGCCATTGTAATGGTTTCGTTCAAATCAAATACAGATAGATTTTAGGTTCACAAAAATAAACAGAAAGTTGTCTGTTCTAGGTGGTGTTGACATCTTCAAAAGCAGTTACTTGGGAGGCATCGGCAGAACGACCGCTGGAACCCGCTATGCATTTGGGACCATAAGCCGAGATCACAGTGTTTCACTCCAGCCAGGGTGACAGGAGGCAAGCAGTACGTCATACAGAAAATCGCGGTGGGTGGTGGACCCACCTGGCACCTCGTTTTGTTCAGATTGTGCACATTAATTTGTCTGATTTCTGTTATTTCCTTTTTCTACTTCTTTTTTTTTTAAGTGAAATGTGTTTTCACTGAGATGCTCAGGCTGACCCGGAACTCGTGACCTCATATGAACCGCCCACCTCGACCTCCTAAATAGCTAGGATAGCTGGTGTTAGTCTCAGTGCTACGCAAAGTCTCTCTGTTCTCTTTTGTTAACATGAAACTCGGCCTGTCAGGTACGGTGGCTCACAGGAACCTGTGATTCAGGCGCTTCGAAAACCAACGCAAAAAATTTTCGAGGTTGCGTGTTCGCGACCTGCCCGACCAACATGGGAAATTTCCGTCTTCAGAAGGAAAACAAAACTTGGGTTAGGCTCGGTGCATCACACCTGTAATCCCATGATAGTGGAATGTCCAGCTGGGCCGACAGTGAGATCACCAATTCGAGACTGGCCTCGACTGACACAGGGCTACCCACTTGCTATAAACAACATAAAAACCGAAAGAAATAAAAAAGCTGAGCCGGCACGGCATGTGCTCGCTTCGGCAGCATGTAAACTGAAATTGGGACTCTACATGGAAGCTTGAAAAGGCCTCTGTGCAAGGATGAAACGCTGCGCAGCATTCCGTTTCTTATTGATTCATTTAGTTTTGCTGTTGTAACTGTTTCATACAAATCAAATACAGATAGATTTTATGTTCACAAAAATAAACAGAAAGTTGTCTGTTCCAGGTGGTGTTGACATATTCAACCGCAGTTACTTGAAAGGCATCGGCAGGATGACCGCTGGAACCCACTATGCACTTGTGGCAATAAGCCGAGATTGCAGTGTTTCTCTCCAGCCTGGATGAGAGGAGGAAAGCAGTATGTCATACAGAACGGTGGAATGGGAAGTGGAGCCACATGGCACCCAGTTTTTTTCAGATTGTGAACACTAATTTGTCTGATTTCTGTTATTTTCTTATTCTACTTTTTTTTTAAGTGAAGTGAGTTTTCATTGAGATTCCCAGGCTGACCCTGAACTCGTGAGCTCAGGTGAACCACCCACCTCAACCTCCCAAATGGCTAGGATAGCTGGTGTTAGTCACAGTGCTGGGGAAAGTTTCTCTGTTCTCTTTTGTTAACATGAAACTCGGCCTGCCAGAAACGGTGGCTCACAGAAACCTGTCATTCAGGTGCTTCGAAGACAAACGCAAAAAAACTTCGAGGATGCGTGTTCGAGACCCGCCCAACCAACATGGGAAATTTTCGTCTTCAGAACAGAAACAAGACTTGGGATAGGCTCAGCGCATCACACCTGTAATTTCATGGCATTGGAATGTCAAGCCGGGTGGACAGTGAGATCACAAATTCGAGACTGGCCTCAACCGACACAGCGCTACCCACTTGCTATAAACAACATAAAAACGGAAAGAAATAAAAAACTTTGCCGGGCACGGCATGTGCTCACTTCGGAAGCATGTACACTATAATTGGGACTCTACATTGAAGCCGGAGAAGCCCTCAATGCAAGGATGAAATACTACGCAGGGTTCCATTTCTTATCGATTCATTTTGTTTTGCAATTGTAACTGTTTCGTACAAATCAAATACATATAGATTTTAGGTTCACAAAAATAAACAGAAAGATGTCTGTTCCAGGTGTTGTTGACATATTCAACCGCAGTTACTTGGGAGGCATCGGCAGAATGACCGCTGGAACCCACTTTGCAATTGTGGCAATAAGCCAAGATCTCAGTGTTTCATTCCAGCCTGGGTGACAGGAGGAAAGCAGTACCTCATACAGAAAGGTAGGGTTGGGGGTGGAGCCACTTGGCACCCCGTTTTTTTTCAGATTGTGCACAATAATTTGTCTGATTTCTGTTATTTTCTTTTTCTAATTCTTTTTATTTAAGTGAAGTGGGTTTTCACTGAGATGCCCAGGCTGACCCAGAACTCGTGACCTTTGGTGAACTGCACACCTCGACCTCCCAAATGCCTAGGATAGCTGGTGTCAGTCACAGTGCCGGGCAAAGTCTCTCTGTTCTCTTTTGTTAACATAAAACTCGGCCTGCCAGGTACAATGGCTCACAGGAACCTGTCATTTAGGCGCTTCGAAGACCAATGCAAAAAAATTTTCTAGGATGCGTTTTCAAGACCCGCCCAACTAACATTGGAAATTTCCTTCTTCAGAATGGAAACAAAACTTGGACTAGGCTTGGCGCATCACACCGGTAATTTCATGACAGTGGAATGTCGAGCCGGGCTGACAGTGAAACCACAAATTCGAGACTGGCCTCGAACGACACAGCGCTACCCACTTGCTATAAACAACATAAAACCCGAAAGAAATATAAAAGCTAAGCCGGGCACGGCATGTGCTCGCTTCGGCAGCATGTACACTAAAATTTGGACTCCACATAGAAGCCTGAAAAGGCCTCAGCGCAAGGATAAAAAGGTACGCAGTGTTCTGTTTTTCATTTATTCATTTACTTTTGCCGTTGTAACTGTTTTGTACAAATCAAATACAGATAGGTTCTAGGTTCACAAAAATAAACAGAACGTTGTCTGTTCCAAGTGGTGATGACATATTCAACCACAGTTATTTGGGAGGCATCGGCAGAACGACCGCTGGAACCCACTATGCAGTTGTGGCAATAAGTCGAGATCGCAGTGTTTCACTCTAGCTTGGGTGACAAAAGGAAAGCAGTACGTCATACAGAAAGGCGGGGTGTGGGGTGGAGCCACCTGGTGCCTGGTTTTGTTCAGATTTTGCACACTAATTGTCAGATTTCTGTTATTTTCTTTTTCTACTTCTTTTTTTTTAAGTGAAGTGGGTTTTCACCGAGATGCCCAGGCTGACCCAGAACTCGTGACGTCAGGTAAACCGCCCACCTCAACCTCCCAAATGGCTAAGACAGCTGGTGTTAGTCACAGTGCCGGGCAAAGTCTTTCTGTTCTCTTTTGTTAACATGAAACGCGGCCTGCCAGGTACAGTGGATCACAGGAACCTCTCATTTAGTCGCTTCGAAGACCAATGCAAAATAAATTTCGAGGATGCGTGTTTGGGACCTGCTCGACAAACATGGGAAATTTATGTCTTCAGAACGAAAACAAAACTTGGGTTAGGCTCGGCGCATCACACCTGTAATCCCATGACAGTAAAATGTCGAGCCAGGTGGACAGTGAGATCACCAATTCGAGACTGACCTCGAACGACACAGTGCTACTTGCTTGCGATAAACAACATAAAAACCGAAAGAAATAGAAGAGTTGAGCCGGGCACAACATGTGCTCGCTTCAGCAGCACGTACACTAAAATTGGGAGTCTACATAGAAGTACCCATTATGTAAACATGTACATCATGTACCCATTGGGCACGGATGTACAATATATGCACATGTATATATGTGTGCACAGTATGTACCTATCTACACAATGTGTGCATAGGTACATATAAGCTAGACATGTAACGGCTGTACATGAGTACATAATATGCACTGTATGTACACGCATGAACTATGTAGACACATGCGTGAACACCCACTTTGGTCACTGAAGTAATATCTAACATGTTAAGACTAATATCCAGGAATGTACTCACAATGTGTAAATTTATGTGCATATTGCAATAAATGTATAACACTATCCCTAACCCTAAAGATTATGAAAGTTACATCTATCGTAATATCAACATGATATCATATCACAACAGCATATATAGTCACTATACACATGTAATACATAATGTCAATATAATCGTACATATTGCCAACATTATGCACCTTTACATTTATTGTTAAATGACGATGTGTATTCAAGTACACCATGTACCCGTTACTTACAGGTGCACAATATATGCGCGTGGAACTATGTGTGCACATTATGTACATATGTTCGCACATGTCCATGTAATATAGGCATGTACGTTTTGTACGCGAGTACGTAATAGGCACAAATCATATACGTATATACCATGTGCAGACCCGGGTGAACTCCCACTTTTATCACCAAAGTAATTTCTAATTAATATGCAAAAAATTATATTTAAGAATTTATTCATCATATGTACATTAATTTGAATCGCAAGAAATATATAATAGAGGTACAGTCTGTACAATTAGTCTGGTTTGCATATGTTTACACAATACAAATGTACAATGTGCATAATCTGTTTAATAAGTATATTATATTTATATAAAGTGTGCACAACAGTTACGTACATCATGTGTACAACATGTCATTGATTGTAATATCGCAATGATATCACTTAATCACAACTTATGAAATCACATTGCAAATGTAATACATAATATCAATATAAGTGTAGACATTGAAAACATTACGTACATGTACATTTGTTGTAATATTACGGTATATACACATGAACAACATGTACACATTATGTTTACATATACACCATGTAACCCATATGTTCACATGTACGTCATGTATACATTATGTAAACAGGTACACCTTGTGCACATTGTGCACGGATGTACAATATATGCACGTGTATATATGTGTGCACAGTATGTACGTCGCTACACTATGTATGCATATGTACATATATGGTTGACATGTACCTTCTGTACATACGCAAGTGCATAATATTCACTGTATGTGCACGTATAAACTATGCACACATATGCGTGTACACCCATGCTGGTAATTGAAGTGATTTTTATCTAACATGCTTAGAGTAATATTCCAGAATGTACTCATAATTTGTCCATTTATTGGCATATTTCAATAAAAGTATAACCTTAACCCGAAACCTAACCCTAACTTTACACTAACGCTAAACTTAAACACTAACCCTAACCCTAACCATCATTCTAGACCCTAAACCTAACCGAAAGCCTAACCCTATACCTCACCCGAACGCCGACCCTAACACTAACCCTAAGATGTATAAAAGGTACATCTATTATAATATCCAAATGATATCATATCACAACAGCTTATGTAATTACAATAAACCTGTAATGCATAATATCTATATATTATGTATTGCCAACATTATGTTCATTTACATTTATTGTTAAATGATAATATGTATGCATGTACCTCCTGTACCCATTACATACAGATGCACAATATATGAGCGTGTACATACGTGTGCACATTATATACATACATACGCACATGTACATATCATATAGACATGTACATTATGTACACGAGTACGTAATATGCACAATATGTACACGTATAATCCATGTGCACACCCGGGTGAACTCCCACTTTAGTCACCAAAGTAATTTCTATTTAATATGCAAAAATAAAAAAAAATGCAAAAATCATATCCCAGAATGTTCTCATCATGTGTACATTTATTGGCATATCGCAAGAAATGTATAAAAGAGGTACAGACTGTACAATTTCTCTGGTGTACATGTGTTTACCAAATACAGATGTACAATGAATGTAAATAATCTGTGCTATATGTTTATTATATGGACATAATGTGTGCACAATAATTATGTACATAGTGTGTACAATATGATTACATATTGTAATGTCACAATGATATCATATATTCACAACAGTAGATAAAATCACAATGCTTACGTAACACATATATCAATATAGATGAACAGATTGCAAACATTATGTAAAATTACATTTATTGTAATATTACGATATGTACACATGAACATCATGTACACATTATTTTCACATGTACACCATATAACCTGTACGTCTACGTGTAAATCATGTACCCATTATGTAAACATGTACATCATGTACCCATTGGGCACGAATGTACAATATATGCACTTGTATATATTTGTGCACAGTATGTACTTATGTACACTATGTATGCAAAGGTACATATAAGCTAGACATGTAATGGCTGTACACGAGTATATAATATACACGGAATGTACATGTATAAACTATGTAGACACATGCGTGTACACTACTTTGGTAATTGAAGTAATTTCTATCTAACATGTTAAGACTAATATCCCAGAATGTACCAATTTCAGTGTACGTGCTGCCGAAGCGAGCACATGCCGTGCCGGGCTCAGCTTTTTTATTTCACTCGTTTTTTATGTTGTTTACAGCAAGCAGGTAGCGCTGTGTTGGTCGAGGCCAGTCTCAAATATTTGATCGCTCTGTTTGCTTGGCTCAACATTCCACTGTCATGGGATTACAGGTGGGATGCACCAAGCGTAACCCAAGTTTTGTTTCCGTTCTGAAGACGGAAATTTCCCATGTTGGTCGGGCGAATCTCGAACACGCATCTTCGAAATTTTTTTTGCGTTGGTCTTCGAAGCGCCTAAATGACAGGTTTCATTGAGCCACAGTACTTGGCAGACCGAGTTTCATGTTAGCGTTGAGGCCTTTTGGGCTTCTATGTAGAGTCCCAATTTCAGTGTACGTGCTGCCGAAGCGAGCACATGTCATGCCCGGCTTAGCCTTTCTTTTTTTTTTCGGTTATTGCGTTTGTCTTTGAAGCGCCTAAATGACAGGTTACTGTGAGCCACCGTACCTGGCAGGCCGAGTTTCATGCTAGCACTGAGGCCTTTTCGGGCTTCTATGTAGAGTCCCAATTTCAGTGTACATGCTGCCGAAGCGAGCACATGCCATGCCCGGCTCAGCTTTTTTATTTCTTTCGGTTGTTATGTTGTTTATAGCAAGCGGGTAGTTCTGTGTCGTTCGAGGCCAGTCTCAAATTTGTGATCTCAGTGTCTGCCCGGCTCGACATTCCGCTGTCATGGGATGACAGGTGTGATGCGCCGAGCCTAACCCAAGTTTTGTTTCCGTTCTGAAGGCGGAAATTTTCCATGTTGGTCGGGTGGGTCTCGAACATGCATCCTCGAAAATTTTTTGCGTTGGTCTTCGAAGCACCTAAAAGACAAGTTGCTGTGAACCACCGCACCTGGCAGGCCGAGTTTTATGTTAGCGCTGAGGCCTTTTCGGGCTTCTATGTAGAGTCCTAATTTCAGTGTATGTGCTGCCGAAGCGAGCACATGCCGTGCCCGGCTCAGCTTTATTATTTCTTTTGGTTTTTATGTTGTTTATAGCAAGCGGGTAGCGCTGTGTCAGTCGAGGCCAGTCTCGAATTTGTGATTTCACTGTCCATCCGGCTCGACCTTTTACTGTCATTAGATTACAGGTGTGATGGGCTGAGCCTAACCCAAGTTTTGTTTCCGTTCTGAAGTCGGAAATTTGCCATGTTGGTTGGGCGGGTCTCGAACACGCATCCTCGAAACTTTTTTGCGTTTGTCTTTGGAGCACCTAAATGACAGATTGCTGTGAACCATTGTACCGCGCAGGCCGAGTTTCATGTTAGTGCTGAGGCCTTTTTGGGCTTCTATGTAGAGTCCCAATTTCAGTGTACATGCTGCCGAAGCAAGCACATGCCGTGCCCTGCTCAGCTTTTTTATTTCTCTCGGTTTTTATGTTGCTTATAACATGCAGGTAGCGCTGTGGCGGTCGACGCCAGTCTCGAATTTGTAATCTCAGTGTCCGCCCAGCTCGACATTCCACTGTCATGGAATGACAAGTGTGATGCGCCGAGCCTAACCCAAGTTATGTTTTTGCTCTGAATATGAAAATTTTCCATGTTGGTCTGGCGGGTCTCGAACATGCATCTTCAAAAATTTTTTGCATTGGTCTTTGAAGCGCCTATATGACAGGTTCCTGTGAGCCACCGTATCTGGCAGGCCGAGTTTCATGTTAGCGCTGAGGTCTTTAGGGCTTCTATGTAGAGTCCCAATTTCAGTGTACATGCTGTTGAAGCGAGCACATGCCATGCACGGCTCAGCTTTTTTCATTTCTTTCGGTTTTTATGTTGTTTATAGCAAGCTGGTAGCGCTGTGTCAGTTGAGGTCAGTCTCGAATTTGTAATCTCACTGTTTGTCCGGCTCGACATTCCACTGTCATGGAATTACAGGTGTGTTGCGCCAAGCCAAACCCAAGTTTTATTTTCGTTCTGAAGACGGAAATTTCCCATGTTGGTCAGGCGGGTCTCAAACACGCATCCTCGAAATATTGTTTGCATTGGTTTTCGAAGCGCCTAAATGACAGGCTTCTGTGAGCCACCGTACCTGCAGGCCGAAATTCATGTTAGCGCTGAGGCCTTATCGGGCCTCTATTTAGAGTTTCAATTTTAGTGTACCTGCTGCCAAAGCGAGGACATGTTGTGCCCGGCTCATCTTTTTTCTGTCTTTCGATTTTTGCGTTGGTCTTCGAAGCACCTAAATGACAGGTTACTGTGAGCAAACGTACCTGGCAAGCCGAGTTTCATGTTAGCGCTGAGGCCTTTTCGAGCCTTTATGTAGAGTCCCAATTTCAGTGTACGTGCTGCCAAAGTGAGCACATGCCGTGCCAGGCTCAGCATTTTTCTTTCTTGGTTATTGCATTGGTCTTTGAAGCGCCTAAATCACAGGTTACTGTGAGCCATTGTACCTGGCAGGCCGAGTTTCATGGTAGGGTTGAGGCCTCTTCTGGCTTCTATGTAGAGTCCCAATTTCAGTGTACGTTCTCCCAAAGCGAGCACATGCTGTGCCCAGCTCAGCTTTCTAATTTATTTCGGTTTTTATGTTGTTTATTGCAAGCGGGTAGCGCTGTGTTGGTCGAGGCCAGTCTCGAATTTCTGATGTGACTGTTCACCCGTCTGGAGATTCCACTGTCATGAAATGACAGGTGTGATGCGCTGAGCCTAACCCAAGTTTGGTTTTTGTTCTGAAGATGAAAATTTCCCATGTTGGTCGGGCGGGTCTCAAACATGCATCCTCGAAAATATTTTTGCGTTGGTCTTCGAAACTCGGCCTGCCAGGTACGATGGTGCACAGGAACCTGTCATTTAGGTGCTTCAAAGACCAACGCAATAACAGAAAGAAAAAAAAAGCTGAGCTGAGCACGGCATGTGCTTGCTTTGGAAGCTCGTACACTGAAATTGGGACTCTACACAGAAGCCTGAAAAGGCCTCAGCGCTAACAGGAAACTCGGCCTGCCAGGTACAGAGGCTCACAGGAACCTGTCATTTAGGCGCTTCAAAGACCAATGAAAAAAACTTTCGAGGATGCGTGTTCGAGACCCGCTCGACCGACATGTGAAATTTCTGTCTTCAGAACAAAAACAAAACTTGGGTCAGGCTCGGCGCATCGCACCTCTAATCCCATGACAGTATAATGTCGAGCCGGGCAAACAGTGAGATCACAAATTCGAGACTGGCCTCGACCAACACAGCACTACCCACTTGTATAAACAACATAAAAACCGAAAAAAATAAAAAAGCTGAGCCGGGCACGGCATGTGCTCACTTCGGCCGCACATACACTGAAATTGGGACTCCACATAGAAGCCCCAAAAGGCCTCAGCGCTAACGTGAAACTCGGCCTGTTAGGAATGATGACTCACAGGAACCTGCCATTTAGGCACTTCGAAGACCAGCGCAAAAACTTTTCGAAAATGCATGTTCGAGACCCGCTTGACCAACATGGGAAATTTCTGTCTTCAGAACGGAAACAAACCTTGGGTTAGGCTCGGCGCATCACACCAGTTCCCATTGTGTATAACCAGTATAAAGTGTACAGTTCCCATTGTGTGGTAACCGCTGTGAAGTGTACAGTGTCCATTGTGTTTAACCATTGTAAAGTGTACCATTTCCATTGTGTGGTAACAATTGTGAAGTGTACAGTTTCCACTGTGTGGTAAACATTGTGAACTGTAAATTTCCCATTGTGTGGTAACAATTTTGAAGTGTACATTTCCCATTGTGTGTAACCATTGTGAAGTGTATGGTTCCCATTGTGTGGTAACCATGGTGAAGTGTACAGTTTCCATTGTGTGGTGACCACTGTGAAGTGTAGAGTTACCACTGTTTGTAACCATTGTGAAGTGTACAGTTCCCATTGTGTTGTAAACATCCTGAAGTGTACAGTTTCCCTTGTGTGTAACCACTGTGATGTTTACAGTTACCATTGTGTGGTAACCGCTCTGAAGTGTACAGTTACCATTGTGTGGTAATCATTGTGAAGTGTTCAGTTCCGATAGTGTGTAACCATTGTGATGTGCACAGTTACCATTGTGTGGTAATCGCTGCAAAGTGTACAGATCTCATTGTGTGGTAACCATTCTGAAGTGTACAGTTAGCATTGTGTGCTAATCGCTGCAAAGTGTATAGTTCCAACTTTTTGGTAACCGTTGTGATGTGTACAATTATCATTGTGTGGTAACCATTGTGAAGTGTACAGTTCCCATTGTTTGCAACCATTGTGAAATGTACAGTTCGCATTGTGTGGTAACCGTTGTGAAGTGTGCAGTTCCCATTGTGTGTAACCATTGTAAAGTGCACAGTTTTCATCATGTGGTAACCATTGTGAAGTGTGAAGTTTTCATTGTGTTGTAATTGCTGTGAAGTGTACAGTTACCAATGTGTGGTAACCATTGTGAAGTGTACAGTTCCCATTGTGTGTAATCATTGTGAGGTGTACAGTTCCCATTCTGTGATAACCATGGTGAAGTGTAGAGTTACCATTGTGTGTAACCATTGTGAAGTGTACAGTTTTCATTGTGTTGTAAAAATCCAGAAGTGTACAGTTCCCCTTGTGTGTAACCACTGTAATGTTTACAGTTAACATTGTGTGGTAACCACTGTGAAGTGTACAGTTACCATTGTGCTTTAACCATTGTGAAGTGTTCAGTTCTCATAGTGTGTAACCATTGTGAAGTGTACAGTTAACATTGTGTGGTAACCATGGCAAAGTGTACAGGTCCCATTGTCTAGTAACCATTGTGACGTATACAGTTACCATTGTGTGCTAACCACTGCAAAGTGCACAGTTCCAATTGTGTGGTAAACGTTGTAAAGTGCACAGTTCTCATTGTGTGGTAACCTTTGTGAAGTGTACAGTTTCTATTGTTTCTAACCATTGTGAAGTGTTCAGTTCCCACTGTGTGGTAACCATTGTGAAGTGTACAGTTTTTATTGTGTGGTAATGGCTACAAAGTGTTCAGTTCCCATTGTGTGGTAATATTTGCGAACAGTACATTTCCCATTCGGTGGTAAGCATAACAAAGTGTACGGTTTCCATTGTGTGGTACCCATTGTGAAGTGTATAGTGCCCATTTTCTGGTAACCATTGTGAAGTTTACAGTTACCATTGTGTGTAACTATTTTGAAGTGTAGAGTTCCCATTGTGTGGTAACCATTGTGAAGTGTAAAGTTCCCATTTTGTGGTGACCATTGTGAAGTGTGCAGTTACTATTGTGTGTAACCAGTGTAAAGTGTAGAGTCGACATTGTGTGGTAACTGCTGTGAAGTGTACAGTTCCCATTGTGTGGTAACTATTGTGAAGTGTACGGTTTCCATTGTGTGGTAACCATTGGGAAGTGTACAGTTCCCTTTGTGTTGGAACTATTGTGAAGTGTACAGTTCCCATTGTGTGGTAACCATTGTGAGGTGTACAGTTACGATTATGTGGTAACCGCTGTGAAGTATACAGTTACCATGGTGTGGTAACCATTGTAAAGTGTACAGTTCTTATTGTGTTTAACCATTAAGAAGTGCACAGTTCTCATTGTGTGGTAACGATTGTAAAGTGTACAGTTTCCATTGTGTGGATTCATTGTGAAGTGTACAGTTCCCATTGTGTTTTAATTATTGTGAAGTGTACAGTTACCATTGTGTGGTAAGCTCTGTGAAGTGTACAGTTACAATTGTGTGGTAACCATTGTGAAGTGTACAGTTTTCATTGTGTGGTAACCATTGAAAAGTGTACAGTCCTCATTGTCTGGGAACCATTGGGAAGTGTACAGTTCCCACTGTGTGGTAACCATTGTGAAGTGTACCGTTCCCATTGTGTGTAACCATTGTGAAGTGCACAGTTTTCATTGTGTGGTAACGATTGTGAAGTGCACAGTTATTATTGTGTGGTAACCACTGTGGAGTTTACAGTTTCCATTGTGTGTAACCATTGTGAAGTTCACAGTTCCCATTGTTTGCTTACCATTGAGAAGTGTAAAGTTCCTATTGTGCATAACCATTGTGAAGTGTACAGTTACAATTTTATGGTAACAATGGTGAAGTCTCCAGTTCCTATTGTGTGTAACCATTGGGAACTGTACAGTTCTTATTGTGTGGTAACCATTGTAAAGTGTACAGTTACCACTGTGTGGTAACCAATTTTAAGTGCACAGTTCCAATTCTGTGGTAACTGCTGTGAAGTGTACAGTTCCCATTGTGTGGTAACCATTGTGAAGTGTACAGTTCCCATAGTGTGGTAACCAATGTTAAGTGCACATTTATTATTTTGTGGTAACCGCTGTGAAGTGTACAGTTACCATTGTGTGTAGCCATTGTAAAGTGTACAGTTACAATTATGTGGTAACCATTGTAAAATGTACAGTTCCCATTGTGTGTAACCATGGGGAAGTTTACAGTTTTCATTGTGTGGTAACCATTGTGAAATGTACAGTTACCATTGTGTGTAACCATTTTGATGTGTAGAGTTACCACTGTGTGGTAACCATTGTGAAGTTTACAGTTACCATTGTGTGGTCACCATTGTGAAGTGTACAGTTACCATTTCGTGGTAACCATTGTGAAGTGCACAGTTCCCATTGTGTGGTAACCATAAAGACGTTTACAGTTACCATTGTGTGGTAACCATTATGAAGTGTAGAGTTCCCATTGTGTGAAACCTACTTTGAAGTGTACAGTTTCTATTGTGTGATTACCATATTGAATGTACAGTTACCATTGTGTGGTAACCGCTGTGAACTGTATAATTACCCTTGTGTGGTAGCGATTGTGAAGTGTACAGTTACCATTGTGTGTAATTATTGCGAAGTGTACAGTTCCCATTGTGTGATAACCATTGTGAGGTGTAGAGTTCCCATTGTGTGAGAACCATTGTAAAGTGTAAAGTTACCATTGCGTTTAACCATTGTGAAGTTTAACATTCCCATTGTGTGGTAACCATTGCGAAGTGTACAGTTACCATTGAGTGGTAATTATTATGAAGTGTATAGTTTTTATTCTGCGGTAACAATTGTGAATTGTACAATTCCCATTGTGTGGTAACCATTGTGTAGTGTACAGTTTCTATTGTTTTGTAACCGCTCTGAAGTGTACAGTTTCCATAGTGTGGTTATTGTTGCGAAGTGTACAGTTCCCACTGTGTGGTAACCATTGCGAACCCCTCAGTTTTCATTTTGTGGTAACCATTGTGAAGTGTAAACTTACCATTGTGTGGTGACCATTATGAAATGTACAGTTTTTATTGTGTGGTAACCATTGTGAAGTGTACAGTTCCCATTGTGCGGTAACCATTGTGAAGTGTAGTTTTTATTTTGTGGCAACTGCTGTGAAGTGTACAGTTACCGTGTTGTGGTAACCGATGTGAAGGGTACAGTTGCCATTTTGTGGTAATCATTGTGAAGTGTGCAGTTACCATTGTGTCTAGCCATTGTGAAGTGTAGAGTTACCATTGTGTAATTATGGTAAAGTGTACAGTTCCCCTTTGTGGTAACCATTGTGAAGTGTACAGTTCCCATTTTGGGGTAACCATTGGAAAGTGTACAGTTCTTATTGTGTGGTAACCATTGTGAAATGAGCAGTTACAATTGTGTGAAACCACTGTGAAGTGTACAATTCCCATTGTGTGGTAATTATTGTGAATTGTACAGTTACCATTGTGTGGTAACCATTGCAAACTGTACAGTTTCCTTTCTGTGGTAACCATTGTGAAGTGTAAAGTTACCATTATGTGGTGACCATTGTGAATTGTACAGTTAGTATTGTGTGTAACCATTGTGAAGTGTACAGTTACAATTGTGTGATAACTGCTGTGAAGTGTACAGTTTCCATTGTGTGGCAACCATTGTGAAGTGTACAGTTACCATTGTGTGTAACTATTGCGTAGTGTACAGTTACAATTGTGTGTAACCATTGGAAAGTGTACAGTTTCCATTGTGTGGTAACCATTCGGAAGTGTACAGTTATTATTGTGTGTTAACCATTGTGAAGTGTACAGTTTCCATTGTGTGATAACCATTGCAAGGTGTAGAGTTACCATTGTGTGGTTACCATCCTGATGTGTACAGTTATTATTGTGTGGTAACGAATGTGAAGTGTACAGTTTCCATTGTGTGGTAACCATTGTGAAGTGTAAAGTTTTCATTGTGTGGTAATCGCTGTGAAGTGTACAGTTTCCACTGTGGTGTAATCGCTACAAAGTGTACAGCTCCCATTGTGTGGTAACCATTGTAAACAGTACAGTTTTCATTCTGTGGTAATTATTGCGAAGTGTACATTTTACCATTGTGTGTAACCATTCTGAAGTGGACAGTTCCCATAGTGTTTAACCATTGTGAAGTCTACAGTTCCCATTGTTTGGTAACCGCTGTGAAGTGTACAGTTACCATTGTGTGTAACCACTGTGAAGTGTACAGTTTCCATTCTTTGGTTACCATTGTTAAGTTTACAGTTTTAACTGTGTGGTAACCATTTTGAAAATTTCAGTTCCCATTGTGTGGTAAGAATTGTGAAGTGTACAGTTACTACTGTGTTTTAACCATTGTGAACTGTACCGTTCTTATTTTGTGGTAACCATTGTGAAGGGCACAGTTTCCATTGTGTGGTAACTGCTGTGAAATGTACAGTTCCCATTGAGCATAACCACTGTGAAGTGTACACTTTCCATTGTGTGGTAACCATTCTGAAGTGTACAGTTATTATTATGTGGTAACCATCGTGTGGTAACCATTGCAAGGTGTACAGTTACCATTGTGTGGTAACCATCCTGAAGTGTAGAGTTATTATTGTGTGGTAACGATTGTGAAGTGTACAGTTCCCATTTTGTGGTAACCACGTTGAAGTGTACATTTCCCATTGTGTGGTAACTGCTGTGAAGTGTACAGTTACCATTGTGTGTAACCATTGTGAAGTGTACAGTTCCCATTTTAGGTAACCATTGTAAAGTGTGCCGTTCCCATTGTGTGGTAACAATTTTGAAGTTTACAGTTCCCATTGTGTGTAACCACTGTGAAGTGTACAGTTACCATTGTGTGGTAACCGCTGTACAGTGCACAGTTACCATTGTGTGGTAACCATTGTGAAGTGTACAGTTCCCATAATGCGTAACCATTGTGAAGTGTAAAGTTACCATTGTGTGGTAACTGCTGCAAAGTCTACAGTTTTCATTGTGTGGTAACCATTGTGAAGTGTACAGTTAACATTGTGTGCTAACCGCTGCAGAGTGTACAGTTCCCATTGTGTGGTAACTGTAGTGAAGTGTACAGTTATCATTGTGTGGTAACCACTGTAAAGTTTTCAATTGCCACTGTGTGTTAATTGCAGAGAAGTTTTCAGTTCCCACTGTGTGTAACCATTGTGAAGTGTACAGTTTTCATTGTGTGGTAACCATTATGAAGTGTACAGTTACCATTGTGTGAAAACCGCTGTAAAGGGTACAGTTGCCATTTTGTGGTAACCATTGTTAAGTGTACAGTTCTTATTGTTTTAACCATTGGAAAGTGTACAGTTTTTATTGTGTGGTAATCATTGTAAAGTGTACAGTTCCCATTGTGTGTAACCATTGTGATATGTACAGTTCCCGTTGTGTGGCAACTATGGTGAAGTGTACAGTTACAATTGTTTGATAACCGCTGTGAAGTTTATAGTTACAATTGTGTGGTAACCATTGTGAAGTGTACAGTTACCATTGTCTTGTAACCATTGTGAAGTTTATAGTCTCCATTGTGTGGGAAACATTGTGAAGTGTACAGTTCCCATTGTATGGTAAGCACTGTTAAGTGTATCACTATTATGGTGTGGTAACCATTTTAAGTGTACAGTTACCTTTGTTTGTAACCATTGTGAAGGGTACAGTTTCCATTGTGTGGTAACTGCTCTGAAGTCTACAGTTCTTATTGTGTGTAAACATTGTGAAGTGTAGAGTTACCATTGTGTGGTAACTGCTGTGAAATGTACATTTCCCATTGTGTAATAACCATTGTGAAGTGTACAGTTCCCATTGTGTTAAACCATTGGAAAGTGTACAGTTCCCATTCTGTGGTAACCGTTATGAAGGGTACAGTTCCCATTGTGTGTAAAGATTTTGAAGTGTACAGTCTCCATTGTGTGGTCATCGCTGCAAAGTGTACAGTTCCATACTTTGGTAACCATTGTGAAGTGTTGAGTCCCATTGTGTGTAACCATTGTGAAGTGCACAGTTCCCATTATGTGGTAACCATTGTAAAGTGGAGAGTTACCATTGTGTGGTAACAACTGTGCAGAGTGCAGTTACCACTGTGTGTAACCATTGTGAAATGTACAGTCACCATTGTGTGGTAACAGCTGTGAAGTGTACAGTTCCCATTGTGTGTAATTATTGTGAAGTGTACAGTTCCCATTTTGTGGCAACCATTGTGAAACGTTCAGTTCTTATTGTGTGGTAACCATTGTTAAGTGTACAGTTCTTATTTTGTGGTAACCATTGTGAAGCGTACAGTTTCCATTGTGTGGTAACCATTGTGAAGTATAAATGTCCCATTGTGCGGTAACCATTGTGAAGTGTACAGTTTTCATTGTGTGGTAACCGCTGTACAGTTTACAGTTACAATTGTGTGGTAACCATTGTAAAGTGTACAGTTTCCGTTGTGTGGTAACCATTGTGAAGTACACATTTCCCATTGTGTGGGAACCATTGTGAAGTGTAGAGTTTCTATTGTGTGGTGACCATTGTGAAGTGTACAGTTCCCATTGTGTGTAACCATTGTAAAGTGTACAGTTTTCATTGTGTGGTAACCATTGTGAAGTGTGCAGTAACCATTGTGTGGTAACCATTGGGAAAAGTAGTTTCCACTGTGTGTAACTATTGTGAAGTTCGCAGTTTGTATTGCTTGGTAACCATTGTGAAGTGTAAAATTCCCATTGTGCATAATTATTGTCAAGTGTACAGTTCCCATTTTGTGGTAACTGTTGTAAAGTGTTCAGTTCATATTGTGTGTAAAAATTGGGAAGTGTACCATTCCCATTTTGTCGAACCATTTTGAAGTGTACAGTTTTCATTGTGTGGTAAACATTGTGAAGGGTACAGTTTTCATTGTGTGGTAACCATTGTGAAGTGTACAGTTACCAATGAGTAATAACCATTGGGAAGTGAACAGTTTTCATGGTGTGGTAACTGCTGTGAAGTGTACACTTCCCATTGTGTGGTAACCATCGTAAAGTGTACAGTTCCCGTTGTGTGGTAACCATTGTGAAGTGCACATTTCCCATTGTGTGTAACCATAGTGAAATATACAGTTTTTATTGTGTGGTAACCATTGTGAAGTGTACAGTTTTCATTGTGTGGTAACAGTTGTGAAGTGTACATTTTCTATTGTGTGTAATGATTGTGAAGTGTACACTTCCTATTGTGTGGTAACCATTGTGAAGTGTACAGTTTAAATTGAGTGTAACCATTGCAAACTGTACAGTTCCTCTTGTGTTGTAACCATGGTAAAGTGTTATGTTCCCATTGTGTGTAACCATTTTCAAGTGTACAGTTTCCATTGTGTGGTGACTGCTGTGAAGCGTAGATTTTCCATTGTGTGTAACAAATGTAAAGTGTACCATTCTTATTGTGTGGTAATCATTGTGAAGCTTACAGTTTTCATTGTGTAATAACCGCTGTAAAGTGTCCAGTTATCATTGTGTTTAATCATTGTGAAGTGTACCATTCCCATTGTGTGGTAACCATTGTGAAGTGTACAGTTACCATTGTGTACAACCATTTGAAATGTACCATTTCCATTGTTTGGCTACCATTGTTAAGAGTACAGTGCCCATTGTGTGGTAACCATTGTGAAGTGTATAGTTCCCATTGTGTGGTAACAATTGTGAAGTGTACAGTTCTGATTGTGTGTTAACCATTGTGAAGTGTACAGTTCTCATTGTGCGGTAACCATGATGAAGTGTACAGTTCTCATGGTGTGTAACAATTTGGAAGTGTACAGTAAACATTATGTGTAATCATTATGAAGTTAACAGTTTCCATTTTTTGTAACTGCTGTTAAGTGTACAGTTACCATTGCGTGCAACGAATTTGAAGTGTACAGTCTCCATTGTGCGGTAACTATTGTGAAGTGTAGAGTTCCCATTATTTGTTGACCATTGTGAACTGTATATTTTCGATTGTGTGGTAACCATTGTGAAGTGTACAGCTTTTATTGTGTGAGAACCATTGTGAAGTGTACAGTTTTTATTGTGTGGTAACCATTGTGAAGTGTACAGTTTCAATTGTGTTTAACCATGGGGAAGTTTACAGTTCCCATTTAGTGGTAACCATTGTGAAGTGTATAGTTCCCATTGTGTGGTAACCATTGTGAAATGCAGAGTTAGCATTGTTTGGCAAACATGATGAAGTGTAGAGTTACAATTGTTTGTAACCATTGTGAGGTGTACAGTTCCGATTGTGTGGGAACCATTGTGAAGTGTACAGTTTTCATTGTGTGGTAACCATTGTGAAGTGTACAGTTCCCATGGTCTGGTAACCACTGTGACTTCACAGTTCTTATTGTGTGAAACCATAATGAATTGTACAATTTTTATTGTGTGGTTACCATTGTCAAGTATAAAGTTACGATTGTGTTGTAACCACTGTGAAGTGTACAGTTCCCATTGTGTGTAACCATTTTGAAGTGTATAGTTTTTATTGTGTGGTAATTATTGTGATGGGTACAGTTTCAATTTTGTGGTTACCCGTGTTCAGTATACGGTTCTTAATGTGTGATAACCATTGTGAAGGGTACATTTACCATTGTGTGGTAACCATTGAAAGTGTAAAGTTCCCATTGTGTAGTAACCATTGTGAAGTGTACAGTTACCATCGTCTGCTAACCACTGTGAAGTGCACCATTCCCATTATGTGGAAACCATTGTGATGTGTACAGTTCCTATTGTGTGGTAAACATTGTGAAGTGTACAGTTGCCATTGTTTGGGAATCATTGTGAAGTGTACAGTTCCAATGATGTGGTAACCATTGTGAAGTGTACAGTTCCCATTGTGTGTAACCATAGTGAAATATACAGTTTTTATTGTGTGGTAACCATTGTGAAGTGTACAGTTACCATTGTGTGGTAACAGCTGTGAAGTGTACCGTTTCCATTGTGTGTAACCATTGTAAAGTGTACAGTTCTTATTGTGTGGTAACCATAGTGAAGGGTAGAGTTCCCATTGTGTGGTAACCATTGTGAAGTGTACAGTTACAATGTTGTGGTAACCATTGTGAAGTGTACACTTCCTATTTTGTGGTAACCATTGTAATGTGTACAGTTTCCATTGTGTGTAACCATTGTGAAACGTAAAGTAGCCATTATGTAATAACCACTGTGAAGGGTTCAGTTTCCATTGTGTGTAACCATTTTCAAGTGTACAGTTTCCATTGTGTGGTAACCATTGTGAAGTGTACAGTTACCATTGTGTGAAACCATTTTGTAATGTACCATTCCCATTTTTTGATTACCATTGTTAAAATTAAAGTTCCCATTGTGTGGTAATCATTGTGAAGTGTACAGTGTCCATTGTTTGTAACCATTGTGAAGTGTACAGTTCCCATTGTGTGTAAACATTTTAAAATGTACAGTTCCCATTGTGTGGTAACCATGCTGAAGCATACCATTCCGATTGTGTGGTAACCTCTGTGAAGTGTACATTTACCTTGTGTGTAACCATTGTGAAGTGTACAGTTTCAATTGTGTGGTAATCATGGTGAAGGGTGCAGTTCCCATTGTGTCGTTACCATTGCTAAGTGTAGACTTATTATTTTGTGGTAATCATTGTGAAGGGTACAGTTACCATTGTGTGGTAACTATTGTCAACTGTAAAGTTTCCATTGTATAGTAACCATTGTGAAGTGTACAGGTACCATCGTCTGGTAATGATTGTGAAGTGTACAGTTTTCATTGTGTGGTGATTATTGTGAAGTGTACAGTTACCATTGTGTGGAAACCATTGTGAAGTGTATTGTTCCCATTGTGCATAACCATTGTGAAGTGTACAGTTACCATTGTGTGGTAATTTCTGCGAAGTGTACAGTTCCCATTGTGTGGTAACCATTGTGAAGTGTACTGTTCCTATTGTGCGTAACCATTGTGAAGTGTAGAGTTACCATTGTGTGGTAATTGCTGCGAAGTGTACAGTTCCCATTGTGTGGCAACTGCTGTAAAGTGTTCAGTTTTCATGGTGTGTAACCATTGTGAAGTGTACAGTTACCATTGTGTCGTGACCATTATGAAGTGTACAGTTTCTTTTGGGTGTAACCATTGTGAAGTGTACAGTTTCCATTGTGTAACCACAGTGAAGTGTACAGTTACCATTGTGTGGTCACCATTGTGAAGTGTACAGTTCACATTCCGTTGTAAACATTGTGAAATGTACAGTTACCATTGTGTGGAAACAATTGTGAAGTGTACAGTTTCCATTGTTTGTAACCATTGTAAACTGTACAGTTCCAATTGTGTGGTAATCATTGTAAAATGTACAGTTACCATTGTGTGGTAACAGCTGTGAAGTGTAGAATTACTATTTTGTTGTAACCATTGTAAAGTGAAAAGTTCTTATTGTGTTTAACCATTGGAAAATGTACAGATTCCATTATGTGGAAACCATTGTGAAGTGTACAGTACTTATTGTGTGTAATCATTATGAAGTGTACAGTTTCCATTGTGTGGGAACAAGTGTGAAGTGTACAGTTTTTATTGTGTAGTAACCATTGTGAAGTGTACAGTTCCCATTGTGTGGTAACTATTGTGATGTGTGCAGTTACCACAGTGTGGTACCCACTGTGTAGTCTACAGTTCCCATGGTGTGGTAACTGCTGTGAAGTGTACAAGTTCCATTGTGTGGTAATCATTGTGAAGTGTACATTTCCCTTTGTGTGAAAAAAATTGTGAAGGGTAGAGTTCTCATTGTGTGTTACCATTGTGAAATGTACACTGTCCATTGTGTGGTAACCATTGTGAAGTGTACAGTTCCCATTTTGTGGTAACCATAGGGAAGTGTACAGTTCCCATTGTGTGGTAACTGCTATGAAGTGTACAGTTACCACAGTGTGGTAACCTCTGTAAAGTGTAGAGTTTCCATTGTGTGGGAACCATTGTGGAGTGTACAGTTTTCATTCTGTGGTAACTATTGCGAAGTGTACAGTTACCATTGTGTGGTAACCATTGTGAAGTGTATGAATATTATTGTGTGGTAACGATTGTGAAGAATAGAGTTTCCATTGTGTGGTAACCATTGTGAAGTGTAGAGTTCCCATTGTGTGGTAAACGCTGTGAAGTGTACAGTTTTCATTGTGTGGTAATCGCTAGGAAGTGTACAGTTCTAATTGTGTGGTAACCTTACCGAACAGTACAGTTCCGATTCAATGGTAAACATTGCGAAGTGTACAGTTTCCATTTTGTGTAACCATTGTGAAGTGTACAGTTCCCTTGGTGTTTAACCATTGTGAAGTGTACGGCTCCCATTGTGTGGTAATCGCTGTGAAGTGTACAGTTCTTATTGTGTGAAATCATTGTGAAATGTATTATTCCCATTGTGGGTTTATGATTGTTAAGAGTACAGTCCCCATTGTGTGGTAACCATTGTGAAGTGTACAGTTACCATTGTGTGCAACCATTTTTAGGTGTAAAGTTTTCATTGGGTGGTAATTGCTGTGAAGTGTACATTTCTTATTGTGTGAAAACATGGTGAAATGTACCATTCTCATTGTGTGGTAACCATTGCAAAGTGTACAGCTCCAATTGTGTGGTAACCATTGTCAAGTGTACAGTACCAATTGTGTGGTAACCATTGTCAAGTGTACAGTACCAATTGTGTGGTAAACATTGTGAAGTGTACATTTGCCATTGTGTGGAAATCATTGTGAAGTGTACAGTTCCCATTTTGTGCTAACCTGTGTGAAATATACAGTTACAATTTTGTGGTAACCGCTGGGAATGGTACAGTTACCATTGTGTGGTAACCACTGTAATGTGTACAGTTCCCATTGTGTGGTAACCACTGTGAAGTGTACAGTTTCCATTGTGTTGTAAACATTGTAAAGTGTACAGTTTTCATTGTGTGTAACCGTTTTGAAGTGTACAGTTCCCATTGTGTGGTTACCATTGTAAAGTGTACAGTTTTCTTTGTATGGTAACCGCTGTGAAGTGTTCAGTAACCATTGTGTGTAACCATTGTGAATGGTACAGTCTCCATTGTGTAAGAACAATTCTAAAGTGTACAGTTTCTATTGTGTCAAAACCATTGTGAAGTGTAGAGTTTTTATTGTGTGGTAACCATTTTGAAAAGGACAGTTTTTATTGTGTGGTAATTATTGTAAACTGTACAGTTACTGCTGTGTGGTAACCATTGTGAAGTGTACAGTTCCCATTATGTGGTAACACTTGTGAAGTGTATAGTTTCCATTGTGGGGTAACTGCTGTGAAATGTACCGTTCCCATTGTATGGCAAGTATTGTGAAGTGTACAGTTCTTATTGTGTGGTAAGCATTGTGAAGTGTACAGTTCTTATTGTGTGGTAAGCATTGTGAAGAGTACAGTTACCATTTTGTGTAACCATTGTGAAGTGTACAGTTACCATTGTGTGTAAGCATTGTGAACTGTAGAGTTCCCATTGTGTGGTAAACATTATGAAGTATACAGTTGTTATTGTGTGTAACCATTAAGAAGTGTACAGTTCTTATTGTGTGGTAACCATTGTGAAGTGTACATTTCCCATTGTGTGGTAATCGTGGTGAAGGGTACAGTTCCCATTGTGTGAAAACATTGTGAAATGTACCATTTTCATTGTGTGGTAACCATTGTAAAGTGTACAGTTCCCTTTGTGTGGTAACCATTGTGAATTGTACAGTTTCCATTGTGTGGTAACCATTGTGAAGTGTACAGTTTTCATTGTGTGGTAACCATTGTGAAGTGTACTGTTTCCATTGTGTGGTAACCATTGTGAAGTGTACAGTTTTCATTGTGTGTAACGATTGTGAAGTGTACAGTCCTCATTGTGTGGTTACCATAGTGAAGTGTACTGTAAGCATTGTGTGGTAACAGCTGTGAAGTGTTCAGTAACCATTTTGTGTAATTATTGTGAAGTGTAGAGTTCCGATTGTGTGGTAACCATTTTGAAGTGTACAGTTTTTATTGTGTGTAACCATTGTGAAGTGTACAGAACCCATTGTGTGGTTACAATAGTGACGTGTACGGTTACCATTGTGTGGTAACCACTTTGAAGTGTTCAGTAACCATTGTGTGTAACCATTGTGAAGGGTACAGTCTCCATTGTGTTTGAACCATTCTAAAGTGTACAGTTTCTATTGTGTCGGAACCATTGTGAAGTGTAAAGTTTTTATAGTGTGGTAACCATTTTGAAGGGTACAGTTCTTATGGTGTGGTAACCATTGTGAACTGTACAGTTACCGCTGTGTGGTAATCATTGTGAAGTGTACAGTTTCCATTATGAGGTAACACTTGTGAAATGTATAGTTCCCATTGTAAGGTAACTGCTGTGAAATGTACCGTTTCAATTGTATGGCAAGTATTGTGAAGTGTACAGTTTCCATTGTGTGGAAAACATTGTGAAGTGTACAGTTCCCATTGTTTGTAACCATTGTGAAGTGTACAGTTACCACTGTGTGGTAATAATTGTGAAGTGTACAGCTACGTTTGTGTGGTAAATGCTGTGAAGTGTACTCTTCCAATTGTGTGGTAATCATTGTGAAGTGTAAAGTTTCCATTGGGTTTAACCATCGGGAAATGTACAGTTCTCATTGTGTTTTTACCATTGTGAAGTGTACAGTTCTTATTTTGTGTAACCATTGTGAAGTGTACAGTTCTCATTGTGTGGTAACCATTGTAAATTGCACAGTTACCATTGTGTGGTAACCATGGTGAAGTGTACAGTTCCCATTGTGTGGGAACCATTGTGAAGTGTACAGTTACCATTGTGTGGTAACCGCTGTGAAGTGTACAGTTTCCATTTTGTGTAACTATTGTGAAGTGTAGAGTTCCCATTGTGTGGTATCAGTTGTGAAGAAAACAGTTCTCATTGTGTGGTAACCATTGTTATGTGTACAGTTCTTATTGTGTGGTAACCATTGTGAAGGTAACAGTTAACACTGTGTGGTAACCATTGTGAAGTGCACAGTTCCTATTGTGTGGTAACTGCTGTGAAGTGTACAGTTCCCATTGTGTGGGACCCATTGCGAGTGCACAATTTCTATTGTGTGGTGACCATTGTAAACTGTAGTTACCATTGTGTGGTAACCACTGTGAAGTGTACAGTAACAATTGTGTGTAAGCATTGTGAAGTGTACAGTTCTCATTGTGTGAAAACAATTGTAAAGTGTACGGTGTCCATTGCGTGGTACCCGTTGTGAAGTGTAAAGTTTTCATTGTTTGTAACCATTGTGAAGTGTACGGTTCCCATTGTGTGGTTACTATTGTAAAGGGTACAGTTTTAATTGTGTGGTAACCATTGTTACGTGTACAGTTCTTATTGTGTGGTAACCATTTTTAAGTTTACAGTTACCATTGTGTGGTTACCATTGTTACGTGTACAGTTCTTATTGTTTGGTAATCATTGAGAAGTGTACAGTTACCACTTTGTGGTAACCATTGTGAAGTGCACAGTTCCAATTTTGTGGTAACTGCTGTAAAGTGTACAGTATCCATTGTGTGTAACAATTGTGAATGCACAGTTACCATTTTGTGGTGACCATTGTGAAGTGTAGAGTTACCATTGTGCGGTAACCACTGTGAAGTGAACAGTTACTATTGTGTTTAACCATTCTGCAGTGCACAGTTCTCATTGTGTGGGAACAATTGTGAAGTGTACGGTTACCATTGTGTGGTAACCACTGTGAAGTGTACAGTTTTCATTGTGTGTAACCATTGTGAAGTGTACAGTTCCAATTGTGTGGTAACCATTGTAAAGAGTACCGTTCCCATTGTGTGGTAACCACTGTTACGTGTACAGTTCTTATTGTGTGGTAACCATTGTGAAGTGTACAGTTACCATTGTGTGGTAACCATTGAGAAGTGTACAGTTTACATTGTGTGGTAACCATTGTGAAGTGTACAGTTCCCATTGTGTGTAATTATTGGGAAGTGTACAGTTCTCATTTTGTGTAACCATTGTGAAGAGTACAGTTCTTATTGTGTTGTAATCATTATGATGTGTACAGTTACCATTGTGTGGTAACTGCTGTGAAGTGTTCAATTAAAATTGTGTGGTAACCATTGTGAAGTGTACAGTTACCACTGTGTAGTAACCATTGTGAAGTGTACAGTTCCCATTGTGTGTAACCATGAGAAAGATTACAGTTCACATTGTGTGGTAACCATTGTGAAGTGTACAGTTACCATTGTGTGGTAACAATTGTAAAGTGTACAGTTGCCATTGAATGGAAACCATTGTAAAGTGTACAGTTACCATTGTTTGGGAACCATTGTGAAGTGCACAGTTCCGATTGTGTGATAACCATTTTGAAGTGTATAATTCCCATTGTGTGTATCCTTTGTGAAGTGTACAGATTTTATTGTGTGGTTACCATTGTGAAGTGTCCAGTTCACATTGTGTTTAACCATTTTTAAGTGTACAGTTCCCATTTTGTGGTAACCACTGTGAAGTGTACAGTTCCCATTATGTGGTAAACCTCGTGAAGTGCTCAGTTCCTATTGTGTGGTAACCATTGTTAAGTGTACACTTCCCATTGTGTTGTAAGCATTGTGAAGTGTACACATCCCATCGTGTGGTAATCAATGTGAAGTGTACAGTTACCATTGTGTGGTAATCGCTGTGAAGTTTACAGTTACCTTCGTGTTGTAATCATTGTGAAGTGTACAGTTACAATTGTTTATAGCCATTTTAATGTGTACAGGTACCATTGTGTGTAACCATTGTAAAGTGTACAGTTTTCATTGTGTGTAACCATTGTGAAGTGTACAGTTTTCATTGTGTGGTGACCATTGTAAAGGGTAGAGTTACCATTTTGTGGTAACCACTGTAAAATGTACAGTTACCATTGTGTGTAACCATTGTGAAATGTACAGTTCTCATTGTGTGGAAACCATTGTGAAATGTACGGTTACAATTGTGTGGCAACCGCTGTGATGTGTACAGGTTTTATTGTGTGTAACCATTGTGAAGTGTACAGTTCCCATTGTTTTGTAACCAATTAACGAGTACAGTTCCCATTGTGTGGTAACCATTGTGAAGTGTACATTTCCCATCGTGTGGTAACCATTGTGAAGTGTACATTCCCATTGTGTGGGAACCATTGTGAACTGTACATTTCCCATTGTGGGTAATTATTGTAAAGTGTACAGTTTTCATTGTGTGGTAACCATTGTTTAGTGCACAGTCACTATTGTGTGGTAACCTCTGTGAATTGTACAGTTTTTATTGTGTGTAACCATTGTGAAGTGCGCAGTTCTTATTGTTTGGTAACCATTCTGAATTGTTCAGATTACATTGTGCATAACCATTGTGAAGTGTACAGTTACCATTTTGTGGAAACCATTGTGAAGTGTTCAGTTCATATTGTGTGTAAACATTGGGAAGTGTAGAGTTCCCATTTTGTGGGAACCATAGTAAAGTGCCCGTTAATATTGTGTGTAACCATTGGGAAGTGTACATTTGCCATTTGTGGGAACTATTGTGAAGTGTACTGCTCCCATTGTATGAGAACCATTATGAAGTGTACAGTTTTCATTGTGTGGAACAATTGTGAAGTGTACATTGCTCATTGTGTTATAACCATTGTGAAGAATGGAGTCCCCATTTTGTGGTAACCATTGTGAAGTGTACAGTTACTATTGTGTGGGAACCGCTGTGAATTTTACAGTTCCCATTGTGTGGTAACTATTGTGAAGTGAACAATTCCCATTGTGTGGTAATCATTGTAAAGTGTACAGTTGTCATGGTGTGGTAAATGCTATGAAGTGTATAGTTTTCATTGTGTGGTAACCATTGTGATGTGTACAGTTTCCATTGTGTGAAAACCATTGTAATTTCTAGAGTTTTTAATGTGTGTAACCATTGTAAATTTTACACTTCTTATTGTGTGGTAACCATTGTGAATTGTAAAGTTACCATATCGTGGTAACTGCTGTGAAGTGTACAGTTTTCATTGTGTAACAAACATTGTGACGTGTACAATTTCCATTGTGAGGGAACAATTGTGAAGTGTACAGCTTCAATCGTGTGGTAACCATTGTGAAGTGTAAAGTTCCCATTGTGTGTAACCATTGTGACGTGTATAGTTTTCATTTTGTGGTAACCATTGTGAAGTGTAAAGTTACCATTGTGTGGTAACCGCTCTGAAGTGTACAATTTTGATTGTGTGAAATCATTGTGAAGTGTACAGTTCCCATTGTGTGGTAACCAATGTAAAGTGTACAGTTCCCATTATTTGGTAACCATTGTGAAGTGTACATTTCCCATTGTGTGATAACCATTGTGAAGTGTACAGTTTCCATTGAGCGTAACCATTGTGAAGTGTACAGTTACCATTGCGTGGTAAGCATTGTAAAATATACAGTTCCCATTGTGTGTAACCATGCGGAAGTTTACAGTTCCCATTGTGTGGTAACCATTGTGAAGTATACATTTTCCATTGTGTGCAATCATTTTGAAGGGCAAAGTTCCCATTGTGTGGTAATTATTGTGAAGTGTAGAGTTACCATTGTGTTATAACCACTTTGAAGTGTACAGTTAACATTGTGTGTAACCGTGGTGAAGTGTACAATTCCCATTGTGTCAGAACCATTGTGAAGTGTACAGTTCGCATTGTGTGGTAACCATTGTGTAGTGTACAGTTCCTATTGTGTGTAACCATCTTAAAGTGTACAGTTTTTATTGTTTAGTAACCATTATGAAGTGAATAGTTACCATTGTGTGGTAACCGATTTGAAGTGTACAGTTTTCATTGTTTGTAACCATTGTAATGTGTACACTTGTCATTGTGTGGTAACTATTGTGAAGGGTACAGTTCCCATTGTGTGGAAACCATTATGAAGTGTACAGTTACAATCTTGTGATAACACTGTGAAGTGTACAGTTTTCATAGTATGGTAACCATTTTGAAGTGTACAGTTTCAATTTGTGGTAACCATTGTGAAGTGTAAAGTTCCCATTGTGTGGTAACCGTTGTGAAGTGTACAGTTTCCATTATGTGGTAACCATTGTGAAGTGTACAGTTTCCATTCTGTGTAACCATTGGGAAGAGTACAGTTCCCATTGTGTGGTAACCATTGTGAAGTGTACAATTCCCATTTTGTGGTATCCATTGTGAAGTGTACTGTTCCCATTGGGTGTAAGTATTAAGAAGTGTACCATTCTTATTGTGTGGTAACCATTGTGAAGTGTACAGTTCTTATTGTGTGTAACCATTTAGAAGTGTACAGTTTCCATTGTGTGGTAATCACTGTGAAGTGTACAGTTCCCATCGTGTAAAACCATTGTGAAATGTACCATTCCTATTGTGTGTTTACTATTGCTAAGAGTCCATTTCCCATTGTGTTAACCCTTGTGAAGTGTACAGTTCCCATTGTGTGGTAACAATTGTAAAGTGTACAGTTCCCATTGTGTGTAACCATTGTGAAGTGTACAGTTTCCATTGTGTGGTCACCGTGGTGTAGTTTACAGTTCTGATTGTGTGGTAACCGCTGTGAAGTGTACAGTTTAAATTGTGTGTAACTATTGCGAAGTGCACAGTTTTTATTGTGTGTAACCATTGTGAAGTGCACAGTTCTCATTGTGTGCTAACCATTGTGAAGTGTATAGTTATTGTGTGGTAACGATTGTGAAGTGTACAATTTCCATTGTGTTTTAATAATTGTAAAGTGTACAGCACCCATTGCGTGGTAACCGCTGTGAAGTGTACAGTTCCCATTGTGTGGTAATCGCTGTGAAGTGAACAGTTCCCATTTTGTGGCAACCAATGCAAAGTGTACAGTTCCAACTGTGTGGTATTCGCTGTGAAGTGTACAGTTACCATCGTGTGGTAACCGTTGTGAAGTGTACAGTTCTTTTTGTGTTTTAACCAATGCAAAGTGTACAGTTGTTATTGTGTGGTAACCATTGCAAAGTGTACACTTAACATTTTGTGGTAACCATTGTGAGGTGTACAGTTCTTATTGTTTTTTAACCAGTGTGAAGTGTAAAATTTCCATTGTGTGGTTACCGCTCTGAAGTGTACAGTTCTCATTTTGTGGTAACCATTGCGAAGGGTACAGTTCCCATTGTGTGGTAACCCTTGCACAGTGTACAGTTACCATTGTGTGGTAACCATTGTGAAGAGTACAGTTACCATTGTGTGGTAACCATTTTGAAGTCTACAGTTCGCATTGTATGGTAACCATTGTTTAGTGTACATTTACCATTCTGTTTAACCATTACAAAATATATAGTTACCATTGTGTGTAACCATTGCGAAGTGTACAGTTACCATTCTGTAATGAGCATTGTAAAGTGTACAGTTTTTATTGTGTGTTAACCATGGTAAAGTGTACAATTTTCATTGTCTGGTAACCGCTGCGAAGTGTAGATTTCCCATTGTGTGGTAACCGCTGCGAAGTGTACAGTTCCCATTCTGTGAAAACTGCAGTAAAGTACACAGTTCCCATAGTGTGTAACCATTGTGAAGTGTACAATTTCCATTGTGTGGTAACCATTTTGAAGTGTACTGTTTCCATTGTGTGCAACCATTGTGAAGTGTACAGTTACCATTGTGTAGTAATTGTTGTGAAGTGTACAGTTACCATTGTGAGTAACCATTGTTTTGTGTACAGTTACCATTGTGTGGTAACCATTGCAAAGTGTACAGTTACTATTGTGTGTAACCATTGTGAAGTGTAACCATTGTGAAGTGTAGAGTTCCCATTGTTTGGTAACCATTGTGAAGTGTACAGTTACCATTCTGTGGTAAATATTGTTAAGTGAACAGTTCCCATTGTGTGGTAACCATTGTGAAGTGAACAGTTTTTATTTGGTGTAAGCATTGTGAAGTGTAAAGTTTCCATTGTGTGGTAACCATTGTGAAGTGTACAGTTTCCATTGTGTGGTAACCATTGTGAAGTCTACAGTTTTCATTGTGTGGTAATCACTGTGAAGTGTACAGTTATTATTGTGTGTAACGATTCTGAAGTGTACAATATCTATTGTGTGGTAATTATTGTGAAGTGCACAGTTTCCATTATGTGGTAACCATTGTGAAGAGTACAGTTCCCATTGTGTGGTAACCATTGTGAAGTGTACAGTTCCCATTGTGTGGTATCCGCTCTGAAGTGTACATTTATTATTGTGTTTGAACCATTACGAAGTGTACAGTTCTCATTCTGTGGTAACAATTGCGAAGTGTACAGTTACCAATATGTGGTAAATATTGTGAAGTGTACAGTTCCCATTTTGTGTAACTATTTTGAAGTGTATAGTTCCCATTGTGTGGTAACCACTGTGAAGTGTACAGTTACCACTGTGTGTAACCATTTTGAAGTGTACAGTTCCCATTGTGTGGTCACCATTGAGACGGGTTCAGTTTTCATGGTGTGGTAACCATTGTGAAGTGTACATTTCCAATTTTTTGGTAACCGCTGTGAAGTATACAGTTACCATTGTGGGGGAACCATTGTGAAGTGTACAGTTCTCATTCTGTGGTAACCATTGCGAAGTGTAAAGTTACCATTTTGTGGTAACCATTGTGAAGTGTACAGTTACCATTGTGTGTTAGCCATTGTGAAGTGTACAGTTTCCATTGTGTGGTAACCATTATGAAGTGTACAGTTACCACTGTGTGTAACCATTTGGAAATGTACAGTTACAATGGTTTGTAACCATTTTGAAGTGTACAGTTACCATTGTGTGGTAACCATTGCCAAGTGCACAGTTCTTATTGTGTGTAACCATTGTGAATAGTACAGTTCCCATTGTGTGGTAACCATTGTGAAGTGTACACTTACCATTGTGTGGTAACTGCTGTGAAGTGTAGAGTTATTATTGTGTGGTAACCGCTGCGAAGTGTACCGTTTCCATTTTGTGGTAACCATTGAAAAGTGTACAATTCCCATTGTGTTCTAACCGCTGCAAAGTGTACAGTTCCCATTGTGTGGCAACCACTACGAAGTGTACAGTTACCATTGTGTGGTAACCATTGCAAAGTGTATAATAACCATTGTGTGATAACCACTGCAAAGTGTACAATTCCCATTTTGTGGTAACCATTGCGATATGTACAGTTACCATTGTGTGGTCACCATTGCACAATGTACAATTACCATTGTGTGGCAACCATTGCGAAGTGTGCAGTTACCATTGTGTGGTAACCTCTGCGAAGTGTACAGTTACCATTTGTGTTAACCATTGTGAAGTGTACAGTTACCATTGTGTATAACCATTGTAAAGAGTACAGTTTCCATCGTGTGGTAAACATTGTGAAGTGTACAGTTTTCATTGTGTGGTAACCGCTGTGAAGTGTACAGTTACCATTGTGTGGGAATCACAGTGGTAACCGCTGTGAAATGTACAGTTACCATTGTGTGTAACCATTTGCAAGTATACAGTTCTTATTTTGTGGTAACCATTGTGAAGTGTACAGTTTCCATTGTGTGGTAACCATTGTGAATTGTACACTTCCCATTGTGTCGTAACCGCTGTAAAGTGTACAGTTACCATTTTGTGGAAACCATTGTGAAGTGTACAGGTCTCATTCTGTGGTAACCATTGCGAAGTGTAAACTGATTATTGTGTGGTAACCATTGTGAATTGTACAGTTACCATTGTGTGGTAACCATTGTGAAGTGTACAGTTACCATTGTGTGGTAACCATTATGAAGTGCACAGTTACCACTGTGTGTAACAATGGGAAATGTACAGTTAAAATGGTTTGTTACCATTGTGAAGTGTACAATTACCATTGTGTGGTAACCATTGCGAAGTGTACACTTCTTGTTGTGTGTAACCATTGTGAAGTGTACAGTTCCCATTGTGTGGTAACCATTGTGAAGTGTACAGTTACCATTGTGTGGTAACCATTGCGAATTGTACAGTAACCATTTTGTGGTAACCACTGTGAAGTGTACAATTCCCACCCTGTGGTAACCATTGTGAAGTGTACAGTTACCATTGTGTGGTAACCATTTTACAGTGTACAATTACCATTGTGTGGTAACCATTACGAAGTGTACAGTTCCCATTTTGTGGAAACTGCTGTGAAGTGTAAAGTTCCCACTGTGTAGTAACCATTGTAAAGTGTAGAGTTCCCATTGAGTGAAAACAATTGTGAAGTGTACAGTTCCCATTGTGTGTAATTATTGTGAAGTGTACAGTTCCCATTGTGTGGTAACCATTATGAAGTGCACCGTTCCCTTTGTGTGTAACCATTGTGAAGTATACAGTTCTTATTGTGTGGTAACCACTGTGAAGTGTAGAGTTTCCATTGTGTGGAAACCGCTGGGATGTGTATGGTAAAGATTGTGTGTAACATTTGTGAAGGGTACGGTCTCCACTGTGTGGGAACCATTGAGAAGTGTAGAGTTTTTATTGTGTGGTAACCATTTTAAAGTGTACAGTTCCCATTGTGTGGTAACCATTTTGAATTGTACAGTTACTATTGTGTGGAAACCATTGTGAAGTGTACTGTAACCATTGTGTGGTAACCATGGTGTAGTGTACAGTTTTCATTGTGTGGTAACTGCTGTGAAGTGTACAGTTTTCTTTTTTTTTTTAATTTTTTATTGGATTTTAGGTTTTGGGGTACATGAGCAGAGCATGCAAGACAGTTGCGTAGGTACACACATGGCAGTGTGCTTTGCTTTTCTTCTCCCCTTCACCGTATTTGGCATTTCTCCCCAGGCTATCCCTCCCCACCTCCCCCTACCTCTGGCCCTCCCCTTTTCCCCCCAATAGACCCCAGTGTTTATTACTCCACTTTCTGTGTCCATGTGTTCTCATTTTTCATCACCCACCTGTGAGTGAGAATATGCGGTGTTTCATTTTCTGTTCTTGTGTCAGTTTGCTGAGGATGACGTTCTCCAGATTCATCTATGTCCCTACAAACGACACAAACTCATCATTTCTGATTGCTGCATGATATTCCATGGTGTATATGTGCCACATTTTTCCAATCCAGTCTATTATCAATGGGCATTTGGGTTGATTCCAGGTCCTTGCTATTGTAAACAGTGCTGCAATGAACATTCGTGTACATGTGTCCTTATAGTAGAACGATTTATAGTCTTTTGGATATATACCCAGTAATGGGATTGCTGGGTCAAATGGAATTTCTATTTCTAAGGCCTTGAGGAATCGCCACACTGTCTTCCACAATGGTTGAACTAATTTACACTCCCACCAACAGTGTAGAACTGTTCCTTTTTCTCCACATCCTCTCCAGCATCTGTTGTCTCCAGATTTTTTAATGATCGCCATTCTAACTGGCGTGAGATGGTATCTCAATGTGGTTTTGATTTGCATCTCTCTGATGACCAGTGACGATGAGCATTTTTTCATATGATTGTTGGCCTCATATATGTCTTCTTTCATAAAGTATCTGTTCATATCCTTTGCCCACTTTTGAATGGGCTTGTTTGTTTTTTTCCTGTAAATCTGTTTGAGTTCTTTGTAAATTCCGGATATCAGCCCTTTGTCAGATGGGTAGACTGCGAAAATTTTTCCCATTCTGTTGGTTGCCGATCCACTCTAGTGACTGTTTCTTTTGCCGTGCAGAAGCTGTGGAGTTTCATTAGGTCCCATTTGTCTATTTTGGCTTTTGTTGCCAATGCTTTTGGTGTTTTGTTCATGAAGTCCTTGCCTACTCCTATGTCCTGGATAGTTTTGCCTAGATTTCCTTCTAGGGTTTTTATGGTGCTAGGTCTTATGTTTAAGTCTTTAATCCATTTGGAGTTAATTTTAATGTAAGGTGTCAGGAAGGGGTCCAGTTTCTGCTTTCTGCACATGGCTAGCCAGTTTTCCGAACACCATTTGTTAAACATGGAATCCTTGCCCCATTGCTTGTTTTTGTCAGGTTTATCAAAGATTGTATAGTTGTATGTATGTTGTGTTGCCTCCGGTGCCTCTGTTTTGTTCCATTGGTCTATATCTCTGTTTTGGTACCAGTACCATGCTGTTTTGATTACTGTAGCCTTGTAGTATAGTTTGAAATCCGGTAGTGTGATGCCCCCCGCTGTGTACTTTTTGCTTAGAATTGACTTGGCTATGCGGGCTCTCTTTTGGTTCCATATGAAGTTCATGGTGGTTTTTTCCAGTTCTGTGAAGAAAGTCAATGGTAGCTTGATGGGGATAGCGTTGATTCTGTAAATTACTTTGGGCAGTATAGCCATTTTCACGATATTAATTCTTCCTAACCATGAACATGGAATGTTTCTCCATCTGTTTGTGTCCTCTCTGATTTCATTGAGCAGTGGTTTGTAGTTTTCCTTGAAGAGGTCTCTTACGTTCCTTGTGAGTTTTATTCCAAGGTATTTTATTCTTTTTGTAGCAATTGCGAATGGCAGTTCGTTCTTGATTTGGCTTTCTTTAAGTCTGTTATTGGTGTAGACGAATGCTTGTGATTTTTTCACATTGATTTTATATCCTGAGACTTTGCTGAAGTTGCTTATCAGTTTCAGGAGTTTTTGGGCTGAGGTGATGAGGTCTTCTAGGTATACTATCATATCATCTGCAAATAGAGACAATTTGGCTTCTACCTTTCCTATTTGAATACCCTTTATTTCTTTTTCTTGCTTGATTGCTCTGGATAGAACTTCCAGTACTATATTGAATAGGAGTGGTGACAGAGGGCATCCTTGTCTAGTGCAGGATTTCAAAGGGAATGCTTCCAGTTTTTGCCCATTCAGTATGATATTGGCTGTTGGTTTGTTGTAAATAGCTTTGATTACTTTGAGATGTGTTCCATCAATACCGAGTTTATTGAGGGTTTTAGCATAAAGGGCTGTTGAATTTTGTCAAATGCCTCCTCTGCATCAATTGAGATAATCATGTGGTTTTTGTTTTTGGTTCTGTTTATGTGGTGAATTACGTTGATAGACTTGCGTATGTTGAACCAGCCTTGCATCCCCGAGATGAATCCTACTTGATCATGATGAATAAGTTTTTTGATTTGCTGTTGCAATCGGCTTGCCAATATTTTATTGAAGATTTTTGCATCTATGTTCATCATGGATATTGGCCTGAAGTTTTCTTTTCTTGTTGGGTCTCTGCCGGGTTTTGGTATCAGAATGATGTTGGTCTCATAAAATGATTTCGGAAGAATTCCCTCTTTTTGGATTGTTTGAAATAGTTTTAGAAGGAATGGTACCAGCTCCTCCTTGTGTGTCTGGTAGAATTTGGCTGTGAACCCGTCTGGACCTGGGCTTTTTTTGTGTGGTAAGCTCTTAATTGCTGCCTCAACTTATGACCTTGTTATTGGTCTGTTCATAGTTTCAGCTTCCTCCTGGTTTAGGCTTGGGAGGACACAGGAGTCCAGGAATTTATCCATTTCTTCCAGGTTTACTAGTTTATGTGCATAGAGTTGTTTGTAATATTCTCTGATGATGGTTTGAATTTCTGTGGAATCTGTGGTGATTTCCCGTTTATCATTTTTTATTGCATCTATTTGGTTGTTCTCTCTTTTATTTTTAATCAATCTGGCTAGTGGTCTGTCTATTTTGTTGATCTTTTCAAAAAACCAGCTCTTGGATTTATTGATTTTTTGAAGGGTTTTTCGTGTCTCAATCTCCTGCAGCTCAGCTCTGATCTTAGTTATTTCTTGTCTTCTGCTGGGTTTTGAGTTTTTTTGATCTTGCTCCTCTAGCTCTTTCAATTTTGACGATAGGGTGTCAATTTGGATCTCTCCATTCTCCTCATATGGGTACTTATTGCTATATACTTTCCTCTAGAGACTGCTTTAAATGTGTCCCAGAGGTTCTGGCATGTTGTGTCTTCGTTCTCATTGGTTTCGAAGAACTTCTTCATTTCTGACTTCATTTCATTGTTTACCCAGTCAACATTCAAGAGCCAGTTGTTCAGTTTCCATGAAGCTGTGCGGTTCTGGGTTGGTTTCTGAATTCTGAGTTCTAACTTGATTGCACTATGGTCTGAGAGGCTGTTTGTAATGATTTCAGTTGTTTTGAATTTGTTGAGCAGTGCTTTACTTCCAATTATGTGGTCAATTTTAGAGTAGGTGTGATGTGGTGCTGAGAAGAATGTGTATTCTGTGGATTTGGGGTGGAGAGTTCTGTAAATGTCTATCAGGTTTGCTTGTTCCAGGTCTGAGTTCAAGCCCTGAATATCCTTGTTGATTTTCTGTCTGGTTGATCTGTCTAGTATTGACAGTGGAGTGTTAAAGTCTCCCACTATTATTGTGTGGGAGTCTAAGTCCTTTTGTAAGTCGTTAAGAACTTGCCTTATGCATCTGGGTGCTCCTGCATTGGGTCCATATATGTTTAGGATCGTTAGCTCTTCTTGTTGTATCGATCCTTTTACCATTATGTAATGGCCTTCTTTGTCTCTTTTGATTTTTGTTGCTTTAAAGTCTATTCTATCAGAGATAAGAATTGCAACTCCTGCTTTTTTTTGCTTTCCGTTTGCTTGGTAAATCTTTCTCCATCCCTTTATTTTGAGCCTTTGTGTATCCTTGCATGTGAGATGGGTTTCCTGTATACAGCACACTGATGGGTTTTGGATTTTTATCCAATTTGCCAGTCTGTGTCTTTTGATTGGTGCATTTAGTCCATTTACATTTAGGGTTAATATTGTTATGTGTGAATTTGATACTGCCATTTTGATGCTAAGTGGCTGTTTTGCCTGTTCGTTGTTGTAGATTCTTCATTATGTTGATGAAAGTTCTTTTCTTTAAGAATGTTGAATATTGGCTTCCACTCTCTTCTGGCTTGTAGTGTTTCTGCCGAGAGATCTGCTGTGAGTCTGATGGGCTTCCCTTTGTGGGTGACCCGACCTTTCTCTCTGGCTGCCCTTAGTATTCTCTCCTTTATTTCAACCCTGTTGAATCTAACGATTATGTGCCTTGGGGTTGCTCTTCTTGCAGAATATCTTTGTGGTGTTCTCTGTATTTCCTGCAATTGAGTGTTGGCCTGTCTTGCTAGGTGGGGGAAGTTTTCCTGGATGATGTCCTGAAGAGTATTTTCCAGCTTGGATTCATTCTCTTCATCCCCTTCTGGTACACCTATCAAACGTAGGTTAGGTCTCTTCACATAGTCCCACATTTCTTGGAGACTTTGTTCATTCCTTTTTGCGATTTTTTCTCTAATCTTGGTTTCTCGTTTTATTTCATTGAGTTGGTCTTCGACTTCAGATATTCTTTCTTCTGCTTGGTCGATTCGGCTATTGAAACTTGTGCATGCTTCGCGAAGTTCTCGTATTGTGTTTTTCAGCTCCTTTAATTCATTCATATTCCTCTCTAAGTTATCCATTCTTGTTATCATTTCCTCGAATCTTTTTCCAAGGTTCTTAGTTTCTTTGCATTGATTTAATACATGATCTTTTAGCTCACAAAAGTTTCTCATTATCCATCTTCTGAAGTCTAATTCCGTCATTTCGTCACAGTCATTCTCTGTCCAGTTTTGTTCCCTTGTTGGGGAGGAGTTTTGGTCCTTTCTAGGAGGTGAGGTGTTCTGGTTTCGGGTGTTTTCCTCCTTTTTGCGCTGGTTTCTTCCCATCTTTGTGGATTTGTCCGCTGGTCGTCTGCGTAGTTGCTGACTTTTCGATTGAGTCTCTGAGTGGACACCCAGAATGTTGATGATGAAGTATTTCTGTTGCTTGGTTTTCCTTCTACCAATCTAGCCCCTTCGCTGTACGACTGCTGAGGTTCACTCCAGACCCTGCTTGTCTGCGGTGCACCTCTAGCTGCTGTGGCACAGCGAGGGATGCTACCAGTTTCTTTTTCTGCTATCTTTGTCCCAGGATGATGCCTGCCTAATGTCAGTCTTTTGGATATAGAGGGGTCAGGGAGCTGCTTGAGGAGACAGTTTGTACTTTATAGGGGCTTAATTGCTGAGCTGTGAGCTCTGTTGTTCATTCAGGGCTGTTAGGATGCTATGTTTGATTCTGCTGCAACAGAGTTCATTAAAAAAACCCTTTTTTTTTCTCTGTGTTGAGGGGTTTGGGCTTTATTTTTGGATGTCCGTTGAGGTCCTGCCCGGCTAGGACACAGACTAGCCACTGTTTGCCTGCCGAGGTTCCGCCCTTCTGTCGTGAGACTCGCCCTGGCTCCGCTGTTCTGCTGTGTTCTCTGCCACGTTCTCCGGCGGAGACTCTCTGTTGTAGCGGGTTGCCTCAGCAACGGCAGGCTGTGTCAGCAGTGGGCGTGTATTTCAGTTAGGGCGGGTTGCCTCGGTAATGGTGGCCGCCCCTCCCCCACAGAGAGTCTCGGGCCGTCTGCATGGGGCTTGTTTGAGATCGCGGTTTTGTTCGTCCCACTAGGCCACCCCTAACGCTCTGTCTCGGCAATCCCCTGGGCTGGCCCACTGTCCAAGTCTAGCTCAGTCTCAAGTCCAGCCCTCTCACGTCTAAGGTTGCCAGTACAACAGGGCACCCGGACAAGCGCGCCCTGTAGGGAGCACTGGGCAGGGCCGGCCACCACCACCCCGGCTGCCGGCTTCGCCAGGCGGAGGTTCTGCCTGGCATCCCGCGTCTCCTCTTCACTTGGGAATTTCCCCGTTCCATGGGCAACAAAGATCAGTCTGGAAATGCAGCTCAGACTCACCTCTCCGCGGGCAAAACGCAAGCTCCAATCCTGGGTTGTTCTCAGTGCCATCTTCGAAGTGTACAGTTTTCATTGTGTGGAAACCATTGTGAAGGGTTCAATTCCCATTGTGTGAAAACAATTGTGAAGTGTACAGTTTTTATTGTGTGCAATGATTGTGAAGTGTACAGTTCCCATTCTGTGGTTACCATTGTGAAGTGTTCAGTTTCCATTGTGTTGGAACCACTGTGAAGTGCAGAGTTCCCACTGGGTCTAACCATTGTGAAATATAGAGTTCCCATTGTGTGGTAACAATTGTGAATTGTACAGTTTCAATTGTGTGGTAACCATGGTGAAGTGTACAGTTTCCATTGTGTGGTAATTGCTGTCAAGTGTACAGTTTCCCTTTGTGGTAAGAATTGCGCACTGTACAAGTACCATTGTGTGGTAACCATTGTGAAATGTACAGTTACTATTGTGTGGTAACCATTGTGAATTGTACAGTACCCGTTTTTTGGTACTTTACCATAATTACCACACAATGGAGACTGTAAACTTAACAGCGGTTACCACACAATGGGAACTGTACACTTCAAAATTGTTACCACACAATGGAAACTACAGTTCACAATGGTTACATAAAAAGAAAACTTTACACTTCACAATGGTTACACACAATTGTAACTGTACACTTCACAGCAGTTACTACACAATGGAAACTGTACACTTCACAATTGTTACACACAATGGGAATAGTACATTTAAAAATGATTACCACATAATGGGAACTGTACACTTCACAGTGGTTACCAAAAAACGGTAACTGTACACTTTAAAATGTTTACCACACAATAAAAATTGTACACTTCGCAATGATTACCACACAATAAAAACTGTACACTTCACCATGGTGACCAGACAATGGGAACTGTACACTTCACAATGAATACACACAATAAGAGCTCCACACTTCACAATAGTTCCCACATAATCGGAACTGTACACTTCACTATGGTTACCCCACTGTGGGAATTGTACACTTTACAGCAGTTACCACACCATAGAAACTGGGCATTTCACAATGGTTACCACACAGTAATAACTGTACACTTCACAATGGTTATCAGACAATGGAAACTGTACCCTTCACAATAGTTACCACACAATGAAAACTGTACACTTCACAATGGTTACACACTATGAGAACTGTAGGCTTCACACTGGTTACCACACAATGGGAAATTTACACTTCACAATGCTTATGACACAATGGAAACTTTACACTTCACAATGGTTCCCACACAATGGTAAATGTACAGTTTACAATGGTTACAGACAATGGGAAAAGTGCACTTCACGATGGTTACCACACAATTGGATCTTTACACTTCACAATGGTTACAAACAAAGAAAACTGTACACTTCACAATGGTTAAAACACAATGATAACTGTACACTTCACAACGGTTACCACACAATGGAAACTGTACACTTTGCAGTGGTTGGCTCACAACAGAAACTCTACACTTCACAATGGTTACCACACAATGGGAACTGTACACTTCGCAATGGATACCACACAATGGGAACTGTACACTTCGCAATGCTTCCCACACAATGGTAACTGTACACTTCACAGTGTTGACAACACAATGGTAACTGTACACTTCACAATGGTTACACACAATGTAAACTCTACACTTCACAATGGTTACCACACAATGGAAACTGTACACTTCGCAATGGATACCACACAATAAAAATTCTACACTTCGCAGCATTTACCACACAATGGAAACCGTACACTTTACAGTTGTTACCACACAATGAGAACCGTAAACTTTACAATGGTTACACACAATGGTGATTGTACACTTAAAAATGGTTACCACACAATGGTAACTGTACACTTCACAGTGGTTACCTCTCAATGGAAACTCTACACCTCACAATGGTTACCACACAATGGGAACTGTACACTTCACAGTGGTTACCACACAATGGTAACTCTACACTTCACAATGGTTACCACACAATGGGAACTGTGCACGTCACAATGGTTACACACAATGAGAGCTCTACACTTCACAATTGTTCCCGCATAATGGGAACTGTGCACACCACAGCAGTTACCACACAGTCGTAACTGTACACTTCACAATGGCTACACACAATAAGAGCTCTACACTTCACAATAGTTCCCACATAATCGGAACTGTACACTTCACTATGGTTACCACACAGTGGGAACTGTACACTTTACAGCAGTTACCACACCATAGAAACTGGGCATTTCACAATGGTTACCACACAGTAATAACTGTACACTTCACAATGGTTATCAGACAATGGAAACTGTACCCTTCACAATAGTTACCACACAATGAAAACTGTACACTTCACAATGGTTACACACTATGAGAACTGTAGGCTTCACAATGGTTACCACACAATGGGAACTTTACACTTCACAATGCTTATGACACAATGGAAACTTTACACTTCACAATGGTTCCCACACAATGGTAAATGTACAGTTTACAATGGTTACAGACAATGGGAAAGGTGCACTTCACGATGGTTACCACACAATTGGAACTTTACACTTCACAATGGTTACAAACAAAGGAAACTGTACACTTCACAATGGTTAAAACACAATGATAACTGTACACTTCACAACGGTTACCACACAATGGAAACTGTACACTTTGCAGTGGTTAGCTCACAATGGAAACTCTACACTTCACAATGGTTACCACACAATGAGATCTGTACACTTTGCAGCGGTCACCACACAATGGTAACTTTACTTTTCACAATGGTTACACACTATGGGAACTGTACACTTTACAATGGGTACCACACAATGGTGACTGTACACATCACAATGGTTACACACAAGGGGAGCTCTACACTTCAGAATGGTTACAACACAATGAAATCTGGACACTTCACTATGGTTAAACACAATGGGAACTGTACACTTCACAATGGTTACACACAATGGTAAATCTACATTTCTCAGCGGTCACCCCAAAAACGAAACTGCACACTTCAGAATGGTTACCACAAAACAGGAACTGTACACTTCACAATGATTACACACAAATGGAACTGTACACTTCACAATTGTTACCACACAATGGGAAATGTACAATTCACAATTTTTACCACATCATGGGAACTGTAAACTTGACAATGGTTACCACACGATGGGAATGGTACACTTCACAATGGTTACCACACCGTTGGAACTCTACACTTCACAGCGGTTACCACACAATGGGAACTGTACACTTCACAGCGGTTACCACACAATGGGAACTGTACACGTCACAATAGTTACCACACAATAAAAATTGTACGCTTCACAATGCTTACACACAATGGAAACTGTACACTTCACCATCGTTACCACACAATCGGAACTGTAAACCTTACAATGGTTTCCAAACAATAATAACTGTACACTTCACAATGGTTACCACGCAATGGGAACTGTACACTTTACAATGGTTTCCACAAAATGGTAAATGTACACTTCACAATGCTTACCACACAATGGGAACTGTACACATCACAATGGTTACTTGACGATGGTAACTGTACACTTGACAATGGTTACTAAAAATGGAAACTCTAAAATTGACAATGGTTACCACACAATGGTAACTGTACCCTTCACAATGGTTACCACACAATAATAACTGTACACTTCACAATGGTTACCACACAATGGTAACTGCACTCTTCACAGTGGTTACCACACAATGGTAACTGTACACTCTACAATGGTAACCATACAAGGAAAACTGTACACTTCGGAGTCTTTACCACACAATGGTAACTCTACACTTCACAATGGTTACCACACAATAAAAACTGAACACTTCACAATGGTTACACATAATGGGAACTGTACACTTTCCAATGGTTACCACACAATGGGAACTGTACCCTTCACAATGGTTCCCATACAATGATAACTGTACACTTCATCATGGTTACCACACAATGGGAACTGTACACCTCACAATGGTTCCAACTCAATGGTAACTGTACACTTTACAACGGTTACTACCACACAATGGGAATTGTACACTTCACAATGGTTACCACACAATGGTAACTGTACACTTCAAAATGGTCACCACACAATGGGAACTTTACACTTCTCATTGGTTACCACACAATGGGAACTGTACACTTCATAATGGTTATGACACAATTGTACGTGTACACTATGCAGTGGTTACCACACAATGAGAACTTTACACGTCACAATGGTTACCACACAATAGTAACTGTGCATTTCAAAATGGTCACCACACAATGGGAACTGTCCACTTCGCAATGGTTATCGCACAATGGGAACTGCACACTTCACAGGTGTTACAACACAATGGAAACTTTACACTTCTCAATGGTTAGCACACAATGGTAACTGTACCCTTCATAATGTTACCACACAATGGGAACTGTACACTTCACAACGTTGACCACACAATGGTAACTGTACACTTCACTATGATTACCACACAATCGCAACTTTACCCTTCGCAATGGTCACCACAGAATGAGAACTGTGCACTTCGCAATGGTTCCCACACAATGGGAACTGTACGCTTCACAATGGTTACCACACTATGGTAACTGCACACTTTGCAGCGGTTACCACACAATGGGAACTGTACACTTCTAAACTGTTACCTCACAATGGGAACTGTACACTTCACAATGGTTACCACAGAATGGGAACTGTACACTTCGCAATGGATACCACACAATGGGAACTGTACACTTCGCAATGCTTCCCACACAATGGTAACTGTACACTTCACAGTGGTTACAACACAATGGTAACTGTACACTTCACAATGGTTACACACAATGTAAACTCTACACTTCACAATGGTTACCACACAATGGAAACTGTACACTTCGCAATGGATACCACACAATAAGAACTCTACACTTCGCAGCATTTACCACACAATGGAAACCGTACACTTTACAGTTGTTACCACACAATGAGAACCGTAAACTTTACAATGGTTACACACAATGGTGATTGTACACTTAAAAATGGTTACCACACAATGGTAACTTTACACTTCACAGTGGTTACCTCTCAATGGAAACTCTACACCTCACAATGGTTACCACACAATGGGAACTGTACACTTCACAGTGGTTACCACACAATGGTAACTCTACACTTCACAATGGTTACCACACAATGGGAACTGTGCACGTCACAATGGTTACACACAATGAGAGCTCTACACTTCACAATTGTTCCCGCATAATGGGAACTGTGCACACCACAGCAGTTACCACACAGTCGTAAGTGTACACTTCACAATGCTTACACACAATAAGAGCTCTACACTTCACAATAGTTCCCACATAATCGGAACTGTACACTTCACTATGGTTACCACACGGTGGGAACTGTACACTTTACAGCAGTTACCACACCATAGAAACTGGGCATTTCACAATGGTTACCACACAGTAATAACTGTACACTTCACAATGGTTATCAGACAATGGAAACTGTACCCTTCACCATAGTTACCACACAATGAAAACTGTACACTTCACAATGGTTACACACTATGAGAACTGTAGGCTTCACAATGGTTACCACACAATGGGAACTTTACACTTCACAATGCTTATGACACAATGGAAACTTTACACTTCACAATGGTTCCCACACAATGGTAAATGTACAGTTTACAATGGTTATGGACAATGGGAAAAGTGCACTTCACGATGGTTACCACACAATTGGAACTTTACACTTCACAATGGTTACAAACAAAGGAAACTGTACACTTCACAATGGTTAAAACACAATGATAACTGTACACTTCACAACGGTTACCACACAATGGAAACTGTACACTTTGCAGTGGTTAGCTCACAATGGAAACTCTACACTTCACAATGGTTACCACACAATGGGATCTGTACACTTTGCAGCGGTCACCACACAATGGTAACTTTACTTTTCACAATGGTTACACACTATGGGAACTGTACACTTTACAATGGGTACCACACAATGGTGACTGTACACATCACAATGGTTACACACAAGGGGAGCTCTACACTTCAGAATGGTTACAACACAATGAAATCTGGACACTTCACTATGGTTAAACACAATGGGAACTGTACACTTCACAATGGTTACACACAATGGTAAATCTACATTTCTCAGCGGTCACCCCAAAAACGAAACTGCACACTTCACCGTGGTTACCACAAAACAGGAACTGTACACTTCACAATGATTACACACAAATGGAACTGTACACTTCACAATTGTTACCACACAATGGGAAATGTACAATTCACAATTTTTACCACATCATGGGAACTGTACACTTGACAATGGTTACCACACAATGGGAATGGTACACTTCACAATGGTTACCACACCGTTGGAACTCTACACTTCACAGCGGTTACCACACAATGGGAACTGTACACTTCACAGCGGTTACCACACAATGGGAACTGTACACATCACAATAGTTACCACACAATAAAAATTGTACGCTTCACAATGCTTACACACAATGGAAACTGTACACTTCACCATCGTTACCACACAATCGGAACTGTAAACCTTACAATGGTTTCCAAACAATAATAACTGTACACTTCACAATGGTTACCACGCAATGGGAACTGTACACTTTACAATGGTTTCCACAAAATGGTAAATGTACACTTCACAATGCTTACCACACAATGGGAACTGCACACATCACAATGGTTACTTGACGATGGTAACTGTACACTTGACAATGGTTACTAAAAATGGAAACTCTAAAATTGACAATGGTTACCACACAATGGTAACTGTACCCTTCACAATGGTTACCACACAATAATAACTGTACACTTCACAATGGTTACCACACAATGGTAACTGCACTCTTCACAGTGGTTACCACACAATGGTAACTGTACACTTTACAATGGTAACCATACAACGGAAACTGTACACTTCGGAGTCTTTACCACACAATGGTAACTCTACACTTCACAATGGTTACCACACAATAAAAACTGAACACTTCACAATGGTTACACATAATGGGAACTGTACACTTTCCAATGGTTACCACACAATGGGAACTGTACCCTTCACAATGGTTCCCATACAATGATAGCTGTACACTTCATCATGGTTACCACACAATGGGAACTGTACACCTCACAATGGTTCCAACTCAATGGTAACTGTACACTTTACAACGGTTACTATCACACAATGGGAATTGTACACTTCACAATGGTTACCACACAATGGTAACTGTACACTTTACAACGGTTACTACCACACAATGGGAATTGTACACTTCACAATGGTTACCACACAATGGTAACTGTACACTTCAAAATGGTCACCACACAATGGGAACTTTACACTTCTCATTGGTTACCACACAATGGGAACTGTACACTTCATAATGGTTATGACACAATTGTACGTGTACACTATGCAGTGGTTACCACACAATGAGAACTTTACACGTCACAATGGTTACCACACAATAGTAACTGTGCATTTCAAAATGGTCACCACACAATGGGAACTGTCCACTTCGCAATGGTTATCGCACAATGGGAACTGCACACTTCACAGGTGTTACAACACAATGGAAACTTTACACTTCTCAATGGTTAGCACACAATGGTAACTGTACCCTTCATAATGTTACCACACAATGGGAACTGTACACTTCACAACGTTGACCACACAATGGTAACTGTACACTTCACTATGATTACCACACAATCGCAACTTTACCCTTCGCAATGGTCACCACAGAATGAGAACTGTGCACTTCGCAATGGTTCCCACACAATGGGAACTGTACGCTTCACAATGGTTACCACACTATGGTAACTGCACACTTTGCAGCGGTTACCACACAATGGGAACTGTACACTTCTAAACTGTTACCTCACAATGGGAACTGTACACTTCACAATGGTTACCACAGAATGGGAACTGTACACTTCGCAATGGATACCACACAATGGGAACTGTACACTTCGCAATGCTTCCCACACAATGGTAACTGTACACTTCACAGTGGTTACAACACAATGGTAACTGTACACTTCACAATGGTTACACACAATGTAAACTCTACACTTCACAATGGTTACCACACAATGGAAACTGTACACTTCGCAATGGATACCACACAATAAGAACTCTACACTTCGCAGCATTTACCACACAATGGAAACCGTACACTTTACAGTTGTTACCACACAATGAGAACCGTAAACTTTACAATGGTTACACACGATGCTGATTGTACACTTAAAAATGGTTACCACACAATGGTAACTGTACACTTCACAGTGGTTACCTCTCAATGGAAACTCTACACCTCACAATGGTTACCACACAATGGGAACTGTACACTTCACAGTGGTTACCACACAATGGTAACTCTACACTTCACAATGGTTACCACACAATGGGAACTGTGCACGTCACAATGGTTACACACAATGAGAGCTCTACACTTCACAATTGTTCCCACATAATGGGAACTGTGCACACCACAGCAGTTACCACACAGTCGTAACTGTACACTTCACAATGGTTACACACAATAAGAGCTCTACACTTCACAATAGTTCCCACATAATCGGAACTGTACACTTCACTATGGTTACCACACAGTGGGAACTGTACACTTTACAGCAGTTACAACACCATAGAAACTGGGCATTTCACATTGGTTACCACAGAGTAATAACTGTACACTTCACAATGGTTATCAGACAATGGAAACTGTACCCTTCACAATAGTTACCACACAATGAAAACTGTACACTTCACAATGGTTACACACTATGAGAACTGTAGGCTTCACAATGGTTACCACACAATGGGAACTTTACACTTCACAATGCTTATGACACAATGGAAACTTTACACTTCACAATGGTTCCCACACAATGGTAAATATACAGTTTACAATGGTTACGGACAATGGGAAAAGTGCACTTCACGATGGTTACCACACAATTGGAACTTTACACTTCACAATGGTTACAAACAAAGGAAACTGTACACTTCACAATGGTTAAAACACAATGATAACTGTACACTTCACAACGGTTACCACACAATGGAAACTGTACACTTTGCAGTGGTTAGCTCACAATGGAAACTCTACACTTCACAATGGTTACCACACAATGGGATCTGTACACTTTGCAGCGGTCACCACACAATGGTAACTTTACTTTTCACAATGGTTACACACTATGGGAACTGTACACTTTACAATGGGTACCACACAATGGTGACTGTACACATCACAATGGTTACACACAAGGGGAGCTCTACACTTCAGAATGGTTACAACACAATGAAATCTGGACACTTCACTATGGTTAAACACAATGGGAACTGTACACTTCACAATGGTTACACACAATGGTAAATCTACATTTCTCAGCGGTCACCCCAAAAACGAAACTGCACACTTCACCGTGGTTACCACAAAACAGGAACTGTACACTTCACAATGATTACACACAAATGGAACTGTACACTTCACAATTGTTACCACACAATGGGAAATGTACAATTCACAATTTTTACCACATCATGGGAACTGTACACTTGACAATGGTTACCACACAATGGGAATGGTACACTTCACAATGGTTACCACACCGTTGGAACTCTACACTTCACAGCGGTTACCACACAATGGGAACTGTACACTTCACAGCGGTTACCACACAATGGGAACTGTACACGTCACAATAGTTACCACACAATAAAAATTGTACGCTTCACAATGCTTACACACAATGGAAACTGTACACTTCACCATCGTTACCACACAATCGGAACTGTAAACCTTACAATGGTTTCCTAACAATAATAACTGTACACTTCACAATGGTTACCACGCAATGGGAACTGTACACTTTACAATGGTTTCCACAAAATGGTAAATGTATACTTCACAATGCTTACCACACAATGGGAACTGCACACATCACAATGGTTACTTGACGATGGTAACTGTACACTTGACAATGGTTACTAAAAATGGAAACTCTAAAATTGACAATGGTTACCACACAATGGTAACTGTACCCTTCACAATGGTTACCACACAATAATAACTGTACACTTCACAATGGTTTCCACACAATGGTAACTGCACTCTTCACAGTGGTTACCACACAATGGTAACTGTACACTTTACAATGGTAACCATACAACGGAAACTGTACACTTCGGAGTCTTTACCACACAATGGTAACTCTACACTTCACAATGGTTACCACACAATAAAAACTGAACACTTCACAATGGTTACACATAATGGGAACTGTACACTTTCCAATGGTTACCACACAATGGGAACTGTACCCTTCACAATGGTTCCCATACAATGATAACTGTACACTTCATCATGGTTACCACACAATGGGAACTGTACACCTCACAATGGTTCCAACTCAATGGTAACTGTACACTTTACAACGGTTACTACCACACAATGGGAATTGTACACTTCACAATGGTTACCACACAATGGTAACTGTACACTTCAAAATGGTCACCACACAATGGGAACTTTACACTTCTCATTGGTTACCACACAATGGGAACTGTACACTTCATAATGGTTATGACACAATTGTACGTGTACACTATGCAGTGGTTACCACACAATGAGAACTTTACACGTCACAATGGTTACCACACAATAGTAACTGTGCATTTCAAAATGGTCACCACACAATGGGAACTGTCCACTTCGCAATGGTTATCGCACAATGGGAACTGCACACTTCACAGGTGTTACAACACAATGGAAACTTTACACTTCTCAATGGTTAGCACACAATGGTAACTGTACCCTTCATAATGTTACCACACAATGGGAACTGTACACTTCACAACGTTGACCACACAATGGTAACTGTACACTTCACTATGATTACCACACAATCGCAACTTTACCCTTCGCAATGGTCACCACAGAATGAGAACTGTGCACTTCGCAATGGTTCCCACACAATGGGAACTGTACGCTTCACAATGGTTACCACACTATGGTAACTGCACACTTTGCAGCGGTTACCACACAATGGGAACTGTACACTTCTAAACTGTTACCTCACAATGGGAACTGTACACTTCACAATGGTTACCACAGAATGGGAACTGTACACTTCGCAATGGATACCACACAATGGGAACTGTACACTTCGCAATGCTTCCCACACAATGGTAACTGTACACTTCACAGTGGTTACAACACAATGGTAACTGTACACTTCACAATGGTTACACACAATGTAAACTCTACACTTCACAATGGTTACCACACAATGGAAACTGTACACTTCGCAATGGATACCACACAATAAGAACTCTACACTTCGCAGCATTTACCACACAATGGAAACCGTACACTTTACAGTTGTTACCACACAATGAGAACCGTAAACTTTACAATGGTTACACACGATGCTGATTGTACACTTAAAAATGGTTACCACACAATGGTAACTGTACACTTCACAGTGGTTACCTCTCAATGGAAACTCTACACCTCACAATGGTTACCACACAATGGGAACTGTACACTTCACAGTGGTTACCACACAATGGTAACTCTACACTTCACAATGGTTACCACACAATGGGAACTGTGCACGTCACAATGGTTACACACAATGAGAGCTCTACACTTCACAATTGTTCCCACATAATGGGAACTGTGCACACCACAGCAGTTACCACACAGTCGTAACTGTACACTTCACAATGGTTACACACAATAAGAGCTCTACACTTCACAATAGTTCCCACATAATCGGAACTGTACACTTCACTATGGTTACCACACAGTGGGAACTGTACACTTTACAGCAGTTACCACACCATAGAAACTGGGCATTTCACAATGGTTACCACACAGTAATAACTGTACACTTCACAATGGTTATCAGACAATGGAAACTGTACCCTTCACAATAGTTACCACACAATGAAAACTGTACACTTCACAATGGTTACACACTATGAGAACTGTAGGCTTCACAATGGTTACCACACAATGAAAACTTTACACTTCACAATGCTTATGACACAATGGAAACTTTACACTTCACAATGGTTCCCACACAATGGTAAATGTACAGTTTACAATGGTTACGGACAATGGCAAAAGTGCACTTCACGATGGTTACCACACAATTGGAACTTTACACTTCACAATGGTTACAAACAAAGGAAACTGTACACTTCACAATGGTTAAAACACAATGATAACTGTACACTTCACAACGGTTACCACACAATGGAAACTGTACACTGTGCAGTGGTTAGCTCACAATGGAAACTCTACACTTCACAATGGTTACCACACAAAGGGATCTGTACACTTTGCAGCAGTCACCACACAATGGTAACTTTACTTTTCACAATGGTTACACACTATGGGAACTGTACACTTTACAATGGGTACCACACAATGGTGACTGTACACATCACAATGGTTACACACAAGGGGAGCTCTACACTTCAGAATGGTTACAACACAATGAAATCTGGACACTTCACTATGGTTAAACACAATGGGAACTGTACACTTCACAATGGTTACACACAATGGTAAATCTACATTTCTCCGCGGTCACCCTGAAAACGAAACTGCACACTTCAGAATGGTTACCACAAAACAGGAACTGTACACTTCACAATGATTACACACAAATGGAACTGTACACTTCCCAATTGTTACCACACAATGGGAAATGTACAATTCACAATTTTTACCACATCATGGGAACTGTACACTTGACAATGGTTACCACACAATGGGAATGGTACACTTCACAATGGTTACCACACAGTTGGAACTCTACACTTCACAGCGGTTACCACACAATGGGAACTGTACACTTCACAGCGGTTACCACACAATGGTAACTGTACACGTCACAATAGTTACCACACAATAAAAACTGTACGCTTCACAATGCTTACACACAATGGAAACTGTACACTTCACCATCGTTACCACACAATCGGAACTGTAAACCTTACAATGGTTTCCAAACAATAATAACTGTACACTTCACAATGGTTACCACGCAATGGGAACTGTACACTTTACAATGGTTTCCACAAAATGGTAAATGTACACTTCACAATGCTTACCACACAATGGGAACTGTACACATCACAATGGTTACTTGACGATGGTAACTGTACACTTGACAATGGTTACTAAAAATGGAAACTCTAAAATTGACAATGGTTACCACACAATGGTAACTGTACCCTTCACAATGGTTACCACACAATAATAACTGTACACTTCACAATGGTTACCACACAATGGTAACTGCACTCTTCACAGTGGTTACCACACAATGGTAACTGTACACTCTACAATGGTAACCATACAACGGAAACTGTACACTTCGGAGTCTTTACCACACAATGGTAACTCTACACTTCACAATGGTTACCACACAATAAAAACTGAACACTTCACAATGGTTACACATAATGGGAACTGTACACTTTCCAATGGTTACCACACAATGGGAACTGTACCCTTCACAATGGTTCCCATACAATGATAACTGTACACTTCATCATGGTTACCACACAATGGGAACTGTACACCTCACAATGGTTCCAACTCAATGGTAACTGTACACTTTACAACGGTTACTACCACACAATGGGAATTGTACACTTCACAATGGTTACCACACAATGGTAACTGTACACTTCAAAATGGTCACCACACAATGGGAACTTTACACTTCTCATTGGTTACCACACAATGGGAACTGTACACTTCATAATGGTTATGACACAATTGTACGTGTACACTATGCAGTGGTTACCACACAATGAGAACTTTACACGTCACAATGGTTACCACACAATAGTAACTGTGCATTTCAAAATGGTCACCACACAATGGGAACTGTCCACTTCGCAATGGTTATCGCACAATGGGAACTGCACACTTCACAGGTGTTACAACACAATGGAAACTTTACACTTCTCAATGGTTAGCACACAATGGTAACTGTACCCTTCATAATGTTACCACACAATGGGAACTGTACACTTCACAACGTTGACCACACAATGGTAACTGTACACTTCACTATGATTACCACACAATCGCAACTTTACCCTTCGCAATGGTCACCACAGAATGAGAACTGTGCACTTCGCAATGGTTCCCACACAATGGGAACTGTACGCTTCACAATGGTTACCACACTATGGTAACTGCACACTTTGCAGCGGTTACCACACAATGGGAACTGTACACTTCTAAACTGTTACCTCACAATGGGAACTGTACACTTCACAATGGTTACCACAGAATGGGAACTGTACACTTCGCAATGGATACCACACAATGGGAACTGTACACTTCGCAATGCTTCCCACACAATGGTAACTGTACACTTCACAGTGGTTACAACACAATGGTAACTGTACACTTCACAATGGTTACACACAATGTAAACTCTACACTTCACAATGGTTACCACACAATGGAAACTGTACACTTCGCAATGGATACCACACAATAAGAACTCTACACTTCGCAGCATTTACCACACAATGGAAACCGTACACTTTACAGTTGTTACCACACAATGAGAACCGTAAACTTTACAATGGTTACACACGATGCTGATTGTACACTTAAAAATGGTTACCACACAATGGTAACTGTACACTTCACAGTGGTTACCTCTCAATGGAAACTCTACACCTCACAATGGTTACCACACAATGGGAACTGTACACTTCACAGTGGTTACCACACAATGGTAACTCTACACTTCACAATGGTTACCACACAATGGGAACTGTGCACGTCACAATGGTTACACACAATGAGAGCTCTACACTTCACAATTGTTCCCACATAATGGGAACTGTGCACACCACAGCAGTTACCACACAGTCGTAACTGTACACTTCACAATGGTTACACACAATAAGAGCTCTACACTTCACAATAGTTCCCACATAATCGGAACTGTACACTTCACTATGGTTACCACACAGTGGGAACTGTACACTTTACAGCAGTTACCACACCATAGAAACTGGGCATTTCACAATGGTTACCACACAGTAATAACTGTACACTTCACAATGGTTATCAGACAATGGAAACTGTACCCTTCACAATAGTTACCACACAATGAAAACTGTACACTTCACAATGGTTACACACTATGAGAACTGTAGGCTTCACAATGGTTACCACACAATGAAAACTTTACACTTCACAATGCTTATGACACAATGGAAACTTTACACTTCACAATGGTTCCCACACAATGGTAAATGTACAGTTTACAATGGTTACGGACAATGGCAAAAGTGCACTTCACGATGGTTACCACACAATTGGAACTTTACACTTCACAATGGTTACAAACAAAGGAAACTGTACACTTCACAATGGTTAAAACACAATGATAACTGTACACTTCACAACGGTTACCACACAATGGAAACTGTACACTGTGCAGTGGTTAGCTCACAATGGAAACTCTACACTTCACAATGGTTACCACACAAAGGGATCTGTACACTTTGCAGCAGTCACCACACAATGGTAACTTTACTTTTCACAATGGTTACACACTATGGGAACTGTACACTTTACAATGGGTACCACACAATGGTGACTGTACACATCACAATGGTTACACACAAGGGGAGCTCTACACTTCAGAATGGTTACAACACAATGAAATCTGGACACTTCACTATGGTTAAACACAATGGGAACTGTACACTTCACAATGGTTACACACAATGGTAAATCTACATTTCTCCGCGGTCACCCTGAAAACGAAACTGCACACTTCAGAATGGTTACCACAAAACAGGAACTGTACACTTCACAATGATTACACACAAATGGAACTGTACACTTCCCAATTGTTACCACACAATGGGAAATGTACAATTCACAATTTTTACCACATCATGGGAACTGTACACTTGACAATGGTTACCACACAATGGGAATGGTACACTTCACAATGGTTACCACACAGTTGGAACTCTACACTTCACAGCGGTTACCACACAATGGGAACTGTACACTTCACAGCGGTTACCACACAATGGTAACTGTACACGTCACAATAGTTACCACACAATAAAAACTGTACGCTTCACAATGCTTACACACAATGGAAACTGTACACTTCACCATCGTTACCACACAATCGGAACTGTAAACCTTACAATGGTTTCCAAACAATAATAACTGTACACTTCACAATGGTTACCACGCAATGGGAACTGTACACTTTACAATGGTTTCCACAAAATGGTAAATGTACACTTCACAATGCTTACCACACAATGGGAACTGTACACATCACAATGGTTACTTGACGATGGTAACTGTACACTTGACAATGGTTACTAAAAATGGAAACTCTAAAATTGACAATGGTTACCACACAATGGTAACTGTACCCTTCACAATGGTTACCACACAATAATAACTGTACACTTCACAATGGTTACCACACAATGGTAACTGCACTCTTCACAGTGGTTACCACACAATGGTAACTGTACACTCTACAATGGTAACCATACAACGGAAACTGTACACTTCGGAGTCTTTACCACACAATGGTAACTCTACACTTCACAATGGTTACCACACAATAAAAACTGAACACTTCACAATGGTTACACATAATGGGAACTGTACACTTTCCAATGGTTACCACACAATGGGAACTGTACCCTTCACAATGGTTCCCATACAATGATAACTGTACACTTCATCATGGTTACCACACAATGGGAACTGTACACCTCACAATGGTTCCAACTCAATGGTAACTGTACACTTTACAACGGTTACTACCACACAATGGGAATTGTACACTTCACAATGGTTACCACACAATGGTAACTGTACACTTCAAAATGGTCACCACACAATGGGAACTTTACACTTCTCATTGGTTACCACACAATGGGAACTGTACACTTCATAATGGTTATGACACAATTGTACGTGTACACTATGCAGTGGTTACCACACAATGAGAACTTTACACGTCACAATGGTTACCACACAATAGTAACTGTGCATTTCAAAATGGTCACCACACAATGGGAACTGTCCACTTCGCAATGGTTATCGCACAATGGGAACTGCACACTTCACAGGTGTTACAACACAATGGAAACTTTACACTTCTCAATGGTTAGCACACAATGGTAACTGTACCCTTCATAATGTTACCACACAATGGGAACTGTACACTTCACAACGTTGACCACACAATGGTAACTGTACACTTCACTATGATTACCACACAATCGCAACTTTACCCTTCGCAATGGTCACCACAGAATGAGAACTGTGCACTTCGCAATGGTTCCCACACAATGGGAACTGTACGCTTCACAATGGTTACCACACTATGGTAACTGCACACTTTGCAGCGGTTACCACACAATGGGAACTGTACACTTCTAAACTGTTACCTCACAATGGGAACTGTACACTTCACAATGGTTACCACAGAATGGGAACTGTACACTTCGCAATGGATACCACACAATGGGAACTGTACACTTCGCAATGCTTCCCACACAATGGTAACTGTACACTTCACAGTGGTTACAACACAATGGTAACTGTACACTTCACAATGGTTACACACAATGTAAACTCTACACTTCACAATGGTTACCACACAATGGAAACTGTACACTTCGCAATGGATACCACACAATAAGAACTCTACACTTCGCAGCATTTACCACACAATGGAAACCGTACACTTTACAGTTGTTACCACACAATGAGAACCGTAAACTTTACAATGGTTACACACGATGCTGATTGTACACTTAAAAATGGTTACCACACAATGGTAACTGTACACTTCACAGTGGTTACCTCTCAATGGAAACTCTACACCTCACAATGGTTACCACACAATGGGAACTGTACACTTCACAGTGGTTACCACACAATGGTAACTCTACACTTCACAATGGTTACCACACAATGGGAACTGTGCACGTCACAATGGTTACACACAATGACAGCTCTACACTTCACAATTGTTCCCACATAATGGGAACTGTGCACACCACAGCAGTTACCACACAGTCGTAACTGTACACTTCACAATGGTTACACACAATAAGAGCTCTACACTTCACAATAGTTCCCACATAATCGGAACTGTACACTTCACTATGGTTACCACACAGTGGGAACTGTACACTTTACAGCAGTTACCACACCATAGAAACTGGGCATTTCACAATGGTTACCACACAGTAATAACTGTACACTTCACAGTAGTTACCACACAATTTAACCTGTGCACCTTACAATGGTTACCACACAATTGGAACTGTACACTTCACAATGGTTGTCACACAGTGGTAACTGTACATTTCACAATCGTTACCACACAGTAAGAATTGTACACTTCAAAATTTTTACCACAAAATGAAAACTGTACCCTTCACAATGGTTCCTAAACAATGAGGACTGGACACTTCACAATGGTTCCCACACAATCAGAACTGTACACTTCACAGTGGTTACACACAAGGGTTACTGTAAGCTTCACAGCGGTTATTACACAATGGTAACTGTACACTTCACAATGGTTAGCACCCAATGGAAACTGTACCACACAATGGTTACACACAATGGGAACTGTGCACTTCACAATTGTTACCACACAATGGGAACTGTACACTTTCCAATGGTTAAACACAATGGGAACTGTACACTTCACAGCAGTTACCACACAATGGGAACTCTCCACTTCACAATGGTTACACACAATGATAACTGTACACTTCACAATGGTTACACACAATGGGAACTGTACACTTCACATTGGGTACCACACAATGGTAACTGTACACTTCACAATGGTTACACACAATTGTAACTGTACACTCCACAGCAGTTACCACACAATAGGAACCACACACTTCACAATAGTTAAACACTAAGAGAACTGTACATTTCACAATGGTTACACACAATGGAAACTGTACATTTCTCAATACTTACCACGGAATGGAAACTGTACTGTTTGCAAAGGTTACCACACAATGGGAACTGCACACTTCATATCGATTACCACACAATGAAAACTGTACACTTCACAGCGTTTACCACACAATGGAAACTCTACACTTCACAATGCTTACTACACAATGGAAACTGTACACTTCACAATGGTTACTACACAATGGAAACTGTACACTTCACAATCGTTATCAAACAATAATAAGCATACCCTTCACAATGGTTACCACCCAATGATAACTGTACACTTCGCAGTGGTTCCCACAGAATGGGAACTGTACACTTTGCAATGGTTCCCACACAATGGAAACTCTGCACTTCACAGCGATTACCACACAATAAGAACTGTACACTTCAAAATTTTTACCACAAAATGAAAACTGTACACTTCACAATTGTTACCACACAATGGGAACTGTACACTTCACAATGGTTACCACACAATGATAACTGTACACTTCACAACATTTACCACACATTGGGAACTGTACACTTTGCCACGGTTAGCACACAAAGGTAACTGTACACTTCACAATGTCTATTACACAATGGGATCTGTACACTTTGCAGCGGTTACCACACAATGGTAACTGTACACTTCATAATGGTTACACACTAGAAAAACTGAACACTTCACAATGGTTAACACAAAATGGTAACTGTACAATTCACAGCGGTTACCACACAATGGTAACTGTACACATTACAGTGGTTTTACACAAGGGAAACTTTACATTTCAGGTTGGTTACAAACCAATGGAAACTGTACACTTCACAATGGTTAAACACAATGGTAACTGTACACTTTACAATGGTTACCACACAATGGGATCTGTACACTTTGCCCTGGTTGCTACACAATGGTTACTGTACCCTTCACAATGATTACACACACAGTATGAGAACTTTACACTTCACAATGGTTACCACTCAATGGAAACTGTACACTTCACAGCGGTTACCACACAATGGTAACTGTACACATCACAGTGGTTACACACGAGGGGTTCTGTACACTTCAGAATGGTTACAACACTATAAAAACTGTACACTTCAAAATGATTAAACACAATGGGAACTGTACACTTCACCATGGTTACCACACAATGGGAACCATACACTTCACAATGGTTACACACAATGGGAACTGTACACTTCAAAATTGTTACCACACAAGGAGAACTGTACACTTCACAATAGTTACCACACAATGGGAACTATACCCTTCACAATTGTTACCACACAATGGGAATGGTGCATTTTACAATGGTTACACACAATGGGAACTGTACACTTCACAGCGGTTACCACACAATGGGAACTGTACACTTCATAATGGTTACACACAATGGGAACTGGTGCGATGCGCTGAGACTTACCCAAGTTTTGTTTTTGTTCTGAAGACAAAAATTTCCCATGTTGGTCAAGCCTGTCTCGAACACGCATCCTCGAAATTTATCTGCGTTGGTCTTTGAAGCGCCTAAATGACAGGTTCCTGTGAGCCAACGTTCCTGGCTGGCTGAGATTCATGCTTGTGCTGAGGCCTTATAGGGCTTCCATGTACAGTCCAAATTTCAATGTACGTGCGGCAGAAGCGAGCACATGCCGTGCCCAGCTCAGCTTTATTATTTCTCTCGATTTATGTCGTTTATAGCAAGCGGGTAACGCTGTGTTGGTCGAGGCCAGTCTCGAATTTCTGATCTCACTGTCCACGTAGCTCGACATTCCACTGTCATGGGATTTCAGGTGTGATGCGCCGAGCCTAACCCAAGTTTTGTTTTTGCTCTGAAGACGGAAATTTCCCATGTTGGTCGGGCGGGTCTCAAACACGCGTTCTCGAAATTTTTATTACGTTGGTTTTTGAAGCGCCTAAATGAAATGTTCCTGTGAGCCACCGTACCTGGCAGGCCGAGTTTCATGCTCGCACTGAGGCCTTTTCGGGCTTCTATGTAGATTCCCAATTTCAGTGTACATGCTGCCGAAGCAAGCACATGTCATGCCTGGCTCAGCTTTTTTATTTCTTTTGGTTTTAATGTTGTTTATAGCAAGCGGGTAGCGCTTTGTCGGTCAAGGCCAGTCTCGAATTTGGGATCTTACTGTCGGCCCGGCTCGACATTCCACTGTCATGGGATGACAGGTGTGATGCGCCGAGCCTAACCCAAGTTTTGTTTCCGTTCTGAAGATGTAAATTTCCCATGTTGGTCAGGCGGGTCTCGAACACGCATCCTCGAAATTTTTCTGCGTTGGTCTTCGAAGCGCCTAAATGACAGGTTCCTGTGATCCACCGTACCTGGCAGAACGAGTTTCATGTAAGCACTGAGGTTTTGTCGGGCTTCTATGTAGAGTTTCAATTTCAGTGTATGTGCTGCTGAAGCGAGCACATGCCGTGCCCGGCTCAGCTTATATATTACTGTCGGTTTTTATGTTGTTATAGCAAGTGGGTAGTGCTCTTTCGGTCAAGGACAGTTTCGAATTTGTGATCTCACTTTCCGCCCGGCTCGACATTCCAATGTCATGGGATTATAGGTTTGATGCCCCGAACCTAACCCAAGTTTTTTTTCCGTTCTGAAGACGGAAATTGCTTATGTTGGTGGGGCGGGTCTCAAACACGCATTCTCGAAATATTTCTTGCGTTGGTCTTGGAAGCATCTAAATGAAAGTTTCCTGTGAGCAACCATATCTTGCAGGCCGAGTTTCATGTTAGCACTGAGGCCTTTTGAAGCTTCTATGTAGAGTCCCAATTTCAGTGTACGTGCTGCCTAAGCGAGCACATGCCGTGGCTGGCTCAGCTTTTTTATTTCTTTCTGTTCTTATGTTGTTTATAGCAAGCGAGTAGCGCTGTGTCGGTCGAGGCCAGTCTCCAATTTCTGACCTAACTGTGCGTTCTGCTCAACATTCCAATGTCATGGGATGACAGGTGTGATGCACCGAGCCTGACCGCAGCTTTGTTTCCGTTCTGAAGACGGAAATTTTCCATGTTGGTCGGGCGGATCTCGAACACGCATTATCAAAATATTTTTTGCGTTGGTCTTCAAAGCGCCTAAATGACAGGCTTCTGTGAGCCACCATACCTGGCAGGCAGAGTTTCATGCTAACGCTGAGGCATTCTCGGGCTTCTATGTAGAGTCCCGATTTCAGTGTATGTGCTGCCGAAACGAGCACATGCCGTGCCCGGCTCAGCTTTTATATTTCTCTCGATTTATGTTGTTTGTAGCAAGCGGGTAGCGGTGTGTTGGTCGAGGCCAGTCTCAAATTGGTGATCTCACTGTCCGCCCAGCTCAACATTCCACTGTCATGGGATGACAGGTGTGATGCCCCGAGCCTAATCCAAGTTTTGTTTTGGTTCTGGAGACAAAAATTTCCCATGTTGGTCGGGCGAGTCTTGAACACGCATCCTCGAAATTTTTTGCGTTCCTCTTCGAAGCGCCTAAATGAAAGGTTCCTGTGAGCCACCATACCTGGCAGGCCGAGATTTATGCTAGCACTGAGGCCTTTTCAGGCTTCTATGTAGAGTCCCAATTTCAGTCTACATGCTGCTGAATTGAGCACATGCCATGCCCGGCTCAGCTCTTGTATTTTTTTCCGTTTTTGTGTTGTTTATAGCAAGCGGGTAGCACTGTGTCAGTCGACGCCAGTCTCGAATTTGTGATCTCACTGTCCGCCCGGCTCGACATTCCACTGTCATGGGATTACAGGTGTGATGTGCCAAGCCTAACCCAAGTTTTGTTTCCGTTCTGAAGACGGAAATTTCTTATGTTGGTCGGGCAAGTCTCGAACACGCATCCTCGAAACTTTTTTGCGTTTGTCTTTGAAACGCCTAAATGACAGGTTTCTGTGAGCCACCGTACCTAACATGCCGAGTTTCATGTTAGGGCTGAGGCCTTTTTAAGCTTCTATGTAGAGACCCAATTTCAGTGTACGTGCTGCAGAAGCGAGCACATGCCATGCCCGGCTCAGCTTTATTATTTCTTTTGGTTTTTATATTGTTAATAGCAAGCGGGTAGCGCTGTGTCGGTCGAGGCCAGTCTCGAATTTGTGATCTCACTGTCCGCCCGGCTCGACCTTCCACTGTCATGGGATTGCAGGTGTGATGAGCCGAGCCTAACCCAAGTTTTGTTTCCGTTCTGAAGATGGAAATTTTCCATGTTGGTCGGGCGGGTCTCAAACATGCATCCTTGAAACTTTTTTGCATTGTTCTTCGAAGTGCCTAAATAACAGGTTCTTGTGAGCCACCGTACCAGGCAGGACAAGTTTCCTGCTAGCACTGAGGCGTGTTCTGGCTTCTATGTGGAGTCCCAATTTCAGTGTACATGCTGCCGAAATGAGCACATGCCATGTGCGGCTCAGGTTTATTATTTCTTTCGGTTTTTATGTTGTTTATAGCAAGCAGGTAGGGCTGTGTCGGTTGAGGCCAGTCTAGAATTTGGAATCTCACTGTCTGCCTTGCTCGACATTCCACTGTCATGGGATTACAGGTGTGATGCGCCAAGCCTAACCCAAGTTTTGTTTTCGTTCTAAAGATGGACATTTCCCACGTTGGTCGGGCAGGTCACAAACAGGCATTCTCAAAATTTTTGTTGTGTTGGTCTTCAAAGTGCCTAAATGACAGGTTCCTGTGAGCCACCGTACGTGGCAGGCCGAGTTTTATGTTAGCGCTGAGGCCTTTTCAGGCTCCTATGTAGGGTTCCAATTTCAGTGTATGTGCTGTTGAAGCAAGCACATGCTGTGCCCAGCTAAGCTTTATTATGTTTTTCGGTTTTGATGTTGTTTATAGCAAGCGGGTTGCATTGTGTCGGTAGAGGCCAGTCTCGAATTTGGGATCTCACTGTCCGGCCGGCTTGACATTCCGCTGTCATGGGATTACAGGTATGATGCGCCGAGCCTAACCCAAGTTTCGTTTTTGTTCTGAAAACGGACATGTTCCAAGTTGGTCGGCGGGTCACCAACAGGCATCCTCAAAGTTATTTTTGCATTGGTCTTCGAAGTGCCTAAAGGACAGGTTTCTGTGAGCCATCGCGCCTGGCAGGCTGAGTTTCATGTTAGCGCTTGGGCCAATTCGGGCTTCTATGTAGAGTCCCAATTTCAGTGCACATGCTGCCGAAGCTAGCACATGCCTTGCTTGGCTCAGCTTTATTATTATTTTCGGTTTTTATTTTGTTTATAGCAAGTGGGAAGCTCTGTGCCGGTTGAGGCCAGTCTCGAATTTGGGATCTCACTGTCCGCCCAGCTCGACATTCTGCCGTCATGGGATTACAGGTGTGATGTGCGGAGCCTCACCCCAGTTTTGCTTCCGTTCTGAAGACGGACATTTCCCACGTTGGTCAGGCGGGTCATGAAGAGTCATCCTCAAAAATTTTTTTGCGTTGGTCTTCAAAGTGCCTAAGTGACAGATTCCTGTGAGACACCGTACTTGGCAGGCCGAGTTTCATGTTAGCACTGAGGCCTATTCGGGCTTCTATGTAGAGTCCCAATTTCAGTGTACGTGCTGCCGAAGCGAGCACATGCCGTGCCCGGCTCAGCTTTATTTCTTTCGGTTTTCATGTTGTTTATAGCAAGCGGGTAGTGCTGTGTCGGTTGAGGCCAGTCTCGAATTTGGGATTTCACTGTCTGCCCGGCTTGACATTCTGCTGTCATGGGATTACAGGTGTGATGCCCCGAGCCTAACCCAAGTTTTGTTTCCGTTCTGAAGACGGACATTTTCCACGTTGGTCAGGCGGGTCGCGAACAGGTATTTTCCAAATTTTTATTGCATTGATCTTCAAAGGGCCTAAATGACAGGTTCCTGTTATTCATCGTACCTGGTAGGCCAAGTTTCATGTTAACGCAGAGGCCTTTTCAAGCTTTCATGTAGAGTCCCAAATTCAGTGTAAGTGCTGCCGAAGCGAGTACATGCCATGCCCGGCTCAGCTTTATTATTTCTTTCGGTTTTTATGTTTTTTATAGCAAGCGGGTAGTGCCGTGTCGGTCAAGGCCAGTCTCGAATTTGGGATCTCACTGTCTGCCCGGCTCGACATTTTGCTGTCATGGGATTACGGGTGTGGTGCACCGTGCCTAACCCAAGTTTTGTTTTTGTTCTGAAGACGGATATTTTCCACATTAGTCGGGCAGGTCATGAACACGCATCCTCAAAATTTTTGTTGCATTGGTCTTCAAAGCGCCTAAATGACAGGTTCCTGTGAGCCACCATACCTGGCAAGCCGAGTTTCCTGTTAGCGCTGATGCCTTTTCGTGCTCCTATGTAGAGTCCCAATTTCAGTGTACGTGTTGCCACAGCGAGCACATGCCATGCCCGGCTCAGCTTTATGATTTCTTTCAGTTTTTATGTTGTTTATAGCAAGCGGGTAGCGCTCAGTCAATCGAGGCCTGTCTCGAATTTGGGATCTCACTGTCCGCTCGGCTCGACATTCCACTGTTATGGGATTACAGGTTTGATGCGCTGAGCTTAACCCAAGTTTTGTTTCCGTTCTGAAGACGGACATATCCCACGGTGGTCGGGCGGGTCATGAACAGGCATCCTCGAAATATTTTTTGCGTTTGTCTTCAAAGCGCATAATGATAGGTTTCTGTGAGACACTGTACCTGGCAGGCCGAGTTTCATGTAAGCACTGAGGATTTTCAGGCTCCTATGTTGAGTCCCAATTTCAGTGTACGTGGTGCCAAAGCAAGCACATGCCGTGCCCAGCTCAGCTTTATTATTTCTTTCAGTTTCTATGTGGTTTATAGCAAGCGGGTAGCGCTGTGTCGGTCGAGGCTGGTCTCGAATGTGGGATCTCAATGTCCGCCCAGCTCGACAATCCTCTTTCATGGGACTACAAGTTTCATGCGCCGAGCCTAACCCAAGTTTAGTTTTTGCTCTGAAGATGGACATTTCCCACGTTGGTGGGGTGGGTCACGAACAGGCATCCTTGAAATTTTTTCTGCGTTGGTCTTAAAGCACCTAAATGGCAGGTTCCTGTGAGCCACCGTACCTGGCAGGCCGAGTTTCCTGTTGGCGCTGAGGCCTTTTCGGGTCCTACGTAGCATCCCAATTTCAGTGTACGTGTTGCCGAAGTGAGCACATGTCGTGTCCGGCTCAGCTTCATTATTTCTATCGGTATTTATGTTGTTTATAGCAAGCGGGTAGCGCTGTGTCGGTAGAGGCCAGTCTCGAATTTGGGATCTCACTGTCTGCCCGTCTCAACATTCCGCTGTCATGGGACTACAGGTGTGATGCACCGAGCCTAACCCATGTTTTGTTTCCGTTCTGAAGACAGACATTTCTCACGTTGGTAGGGCGGGTCACGAACAGGCATCCTCAAAATTTTTTTACGGTTGTCTTCAAAGGCCTAAATGACAGGTTCCGATGAGCCACCATACCTGGCAGGCCGAGTTTCCTGTTAGCGCTGAGGCCTTTTCGGGCTCTTATGCAGAGTCCCAATTTCAGTGTACATGCTGACGAAGCGGGCACATGCCGTGCCTGGCTCAGCTTTATTATTTCTTTTGGTTTTTATGTTGTTCATTGCAAGCGGATTAGCACTGTATCAGTCGAGGCCTGTCTCGAATTTGAGATCTCACTGTCCACCCGGCTCGACATTCTGCTGTCATGGAATTACAGGTGTGATGCGCCGAGCCTAAACCAAGTTCTGTTTTAGTTCTGAAGTCGGACATTTCCCACGTTTGTCGGGCAGGTCTCGAAAAGGCATTCTCGAAATTTTCTTTGCATTCGTCTTCAAAGCGCCTAAATGACAGGTTTCTGTGAGCCACCGTACCTTGCAGGCTGAGTTTCATGTTACTGCTGAGGTTTTTCTGGGCTCCTCTGTCGAGTCTCAATTTCAGTGTACATAGTGCCAAAGCGAGCACATGCCGTGCCTGGCTCACCTTTATTATTTCTTTCGGTTTTTATGTTGTTCATTGCAAGCGGTTAGCGCTGTGTCAGTCGAGGCCTGTCTCGAATTTGGGATCTCACTCTTTGCCCGGCTCGACATTTTGTTGTCATGGGACTACAGGTGTGATGTGACGAGCCTAACAGAAGCTTTGTTTTCGTTCTGAATACGAACATTTCCCACGTTGGTGGGGCGAGTAACGAACAAGCATCCTCGAAATATTTTTTGGGTTGGTCTTCAAAGCGCCTAAATGACAGGTTCCTGTGAGCCACCGTACCTAGAAGGCCGAGTTTCATCTTAGTGCTGAGGCTTTTTCAGGCTCCTATCTAGAGTCCCAATTTCAGTATACGTGCTGCCGAAGCTAGCACATGGCATGCCTGGCTCAGCTTTATTATTTCTTTCGGTTTTTATCTTGTCTATAGCAAGCAGGTAGCGCTTTGTCAGTCGAGGCCAGACTCGAATTTGGGATCTAAATTTCCTCCTGGCTTGACATTCCGCTGTCATGGGATTACAGTTGTGATGTGCTGAGCCTAACCCAAGTTTTGTTTCCGTTCTGAAGACGGACAATTTTCACATTGGTCGGGTGGGTCACAAACAGGCATCCTCGAAATATTTTTTGCGTTGGTCTTCAAAGCGCCTAAATGGCAGGTTCCTGTGAGCCACCGTACCTGGCAGGCCGAGTTTCATGTTAGCGCTGAGGCCTTTTCGAGCTCCTATGTAGAGTCCTGATTTCAGTGTACATGCTGCCGAAGCGAGCACATGCCGTGACCGGCTAAGTTTTATTATTATTTCTTTCGGTTTTTATGTTGTTTATAGCAAGCGGATAGTGCTGTGTCAATCGAGGCCAGTCTCGAATCTGGGATCCCACTGTCCGCCCGGCTCGACATTCTGCTGTCATGGGATTACAGGTGTGATGCACTGAGCCTGACCCAAGTTTTGTTTTCGTTCTGAAGATGGACATTTCCCACGTTGGTCGGGCAGGTCTCGAACAAGCATCCTCGAAGTATTTTTTGCGTCGGTCTTCAAAGCGTCTAAATGACAGCTTTCTGTTAGCCATTGTACCTGGCAGGCCGAGTTTCATGTTAGCGCTCAGGCCTTTTCAGGCTCCTATGTAGAGTCCCAATTCCAGTGTTTGTGCTGCCAAAGCAAGCACATGCCATGCCCGGTTCAGCTTTATTATTTCTTTTGATTTTTATGTTGTTTATAGCAAGCGAGTAGTGCTGTGTCGGTCGAGGCCAGTCTAGAATTTGGAATCTCACTATGCGCCCAGCTCGACATTTTGCTGTCATGGGATTACAGGTGTGATGCGCTGAGCCTAACCGAAGTTTTGTTTTTGTTCTGAAGACGGACATGTCCCACGTTGGTCGGGCAGGTCATGAACAGGCATCCTCGAAATTTTTTCTGCGTTGGTCTTCAAAGCGCCTAAATGGCAGGTTTCTGTGAGCCACCGTACCTGGCAGGTCGAGTTTCATGTTAGCACTGAGACGTTTTCGGGCTCCTATGTAGAGTTTCGATTTCAGTGTATGCACTGCCAAAGCGAGCACATGCTGTGTACGGCTCAGCTTTATTATTTTTTTCGGTTTTTATGTTGTTTATTGCAAGCGGGTAGCGCCATGTGGGTCAAGGCCAGTCTCGAATTTGGGATATCACTGTCTGTTCTTCTCGACATTTTGCTGTCATGGGATTACAGGTGTGATGCACCGAGTCTAACCCAAGTTTTGTTTCCGTTCTGAAGACGGACATTTCTCATGTTGGTCAAGCAGGTCACAAAGAGCCATCCTCGAAATTTTTTTTGCGTTGGTCTTCTAAGCGCCTAAATGACAGCTTTCTGTGAGCCACTGTACGTACCTGGCAGGCCGAGTTTCAGATTAGCGCTAAGGCCTTTTCGGGCTCCTATGTAGAGTCCCTGAGTGTACATGCTGACGAAGCGAGCACATGCCGTGCCCAACTCAGCTTTATTATTTCTTTCGGTTTTTATGTGATTTATAGCAAGCAGGTAGCGCTGTGTCGGTCGAGGCCAGTCTTGAATTTGGGATCTCACTCTACGCCCGGTGCGACACTCCACTGTCATGAAATTACAGATGTGATGCGCCGAGCCTAACCCAAGTTTTGTATTTGTTCTGATGACAGACATTGCCCACGTTGGTCAAGCGGGTCACGAAAAGTAATCCTCAACATTTTTTGCATTGATCTTCCAAGCCCCAAAATGGCAGGTTCCTGTGAGCCACCATACCTGGCAGGCCGACATTCATGTTAGCGCTGAGGTTTTTTCATGCTCCTATGTAAAGTGTACCCAATTTAAGTGTACGTGCTGCCGAAGCAAGCACATGCCGTGCCTGGCTCAGCTTCATTATTACTTTCGGTTTTTCTGTGGTTTATAGCAAACGGGTAGCGCTGTGTCAGTAAAGGCAATTTTCGAATTTGGGATCTCACTGTCCACCCAGCTGGACATTCCGCTGTCATGGAATTACAGGTGTGATGCGCCCAGCCTAACCCAAGTTTTGTTTTTGTTCTGAAGACGGACATTTCTCACGTTGGTCGGGCGGGTCACGAACAGTCATCCTCGAAATATTTTTTGCATTGGTCTTCAAAGGGCCTAAATGAAAGATTCCTGTAAGCCACCGTACATGGCAGGCCGAGGTTCATGTTAGCACTTAGGCCCATTCGGGCTCCTATGTAGAGTCCCAATTTTAGTGTATGTGCTGCCGAACAAGCACATGCCATGCCCGGCTCAGCTTTATTATTTCTTTTGGTTTTCATGTGGTTTATAGCAAGCGAATAGTGCTGTGTTGGACGAGGCCAGTCTCGAATTTGAAATCTCACTGTCCGCCCGGCTCAACATTCTGCTGTCATGAAATTAGAGGTGTGATGCGCCGAGATAAAACCCGGTTTAGTTTCCGTTCTGAAGATGAACATTTCCCACGTTGTTCGGGAGGGACACGAACAGGCATTTTCGAAATTTTTCTTGCGTCGTTCTTCAAAGCGCCTAAATGGCAGGTTTCTGTGAGACACCGTACCTGGCAGGCCGAGTTTCATGTCAGCGCTGAGGCCTTTTCGGGCTCATATGTAGAGTCCCAATTTCAGTGTATGTGCTGCCGAAGCAAGCATAGGCCATGCCCAGCTCAGTTTTATTATTTCTTTCGGTTTTTATGTTGTTTATAGAAAACGGGTAGTGCTGTGTCAGTCGAGGCCAGTCTCGAATTTGGGATCTCACTGTCCACCCAGCTGGACATTCCACTGTCATGGAATTACAGGTGTGATGCGCCCAGCCTAACCCAAGTTTTGTTTTTGTTCTGAAGACGGACATTTCCCATGATGGTCAGGCTGGTCACGAACAGGCATTTTCAAAATATTTTTGCGTTGTTCTTCAAAGCGCCTAGATGACAGGTTGCTGTGAGCCACCGTACCTGGCAGGCCGAGTTTCATGTTAGCGCTGAGGCCTTTTCGGGCTCCTATGTAGAGTCCAAATTTCAGTGTATGTGCTGCCAAAGCGAGCACATGCCATGCCCAGCTCAGCTTTATTATTGTTTCTTTTGGTTTTTATGCTGTTTATAGCAAGCGGGTAGTGCTGTGTTGGTCGAGGACAGTCTCGTATTGGGGATCTCACTGGCCACCCAGCTCGACATTCTGCTGTCATGGGATTACAGGTGTGATGGGCCGAGCCTAACACAAGTTTTGTTTTTGTTCTGTAGACAGATATTTCCCACATTGGTCAAGCTGGTCACGAACAGGCATCCTCAAAATTTTTTCTGCGTTGGTCTTCAAAGCACCTAAGACAGGTTCCTGTGAACCACCATACCTGGCAGGCCGAGTTTCATGTTAGCGCTGAGGCCTTTTCGCACTCCTATGTAGAGTCCCAATTTCAGTGTACGTGCTGCTGACTGAGCACATGCCATGCCAGGCTCAGCTTTATTATTATTTCTTTCGGTTTTTATGTTGTTCATAGCAAGCGGGAAGTGCTGTGTCGGTCAGTCAGTCTCGAATTTGGGATCTCACAGTCCGCCCGGCTCGACATTTCGCTGTCATGGGATTACAGGTGTGATGCGCTGAGCCTAACCCAAGTTTTCTTTCCATTCTGAAGATGGACATTTCCCACATTGAAATGGGACTCAACATAGAAGCCCGAAAAGGCCTCAGCGCAAACATGAAGCTCGGCCTGCCGGGTACAATAGCTCAAAGGAATCTGTCATTTAGATGCTTGGAAGACCATCGCAAAATAATTTCGAGGATGCCTGTTTGTGACTTGCCCGACCAACGTGGGAAATTTCCATCTTCAGAACAGAAACAAAACTTTAATTAGGCTCAGCGCATCAGACCTGTAATCTCATGACATTGGAATGTCAAGCCGGGTGGACAGTGAGATTCCAAATTCAAGACTGTTCTCAACAGACACAGTGCCACCCGCTTGCTATAAACAACATAGAAACAGAAAGAAATAATAAAGCTGAGCCAGGCATGGTATGTGCTTGTTTCAGCAGCATGTACACTGAAATTGGAATTCTACATAGAAGCCCGAATAGGCCTCAGCGCTAACATGAAACTCGGCCTGCTGGGTACGGTGGCTCACAGAAACACGTCATTTAGGCACTTTGACGCCCAACGCAAGAAAAATTTCAAGGATGCCTGTTCATGACCCGCCCGACCAACGTGGGAAATTTCCGTCTTCAGAATGAAAACAGAACTTGGGTTAGGCTCGTGCACCACACCTGTAATCCCATGACAGTGGAATGTCAAGCCGGGCGGACAGTGAGATCTCAAATTCGAGACTGGCCTCGACCGACACAGTGCTACCCACTTGTTATAAACAACATAAAAACCGAAAGAAATAATAAAGCTGTGCCGGGCACGGCATGTGCTCACTTTGTCAGCACCTACATTGAAATTGGGACTCTACATATAAGCCCGAGAAGGCCTCAGCGCTAACCTGAAACTCGGCCTGTTGGGTACGATGGCTCCCAGGAACCCGTCATTTAGGCGCTTTGAAGACCAACGCATAAAAAATTTTGAAGATTTCTGTTCATGACCCGCCCAACCAACGTGGGAAATTTCCGTCTTCAGAACGGAAATAACACTTGGGTTAGGCCAGCGCATCACACCTGTAATCCCATGACAGTGGAATGTTGAGTTGGGCGGACAGTGAGATACCAAATTCGAGACTGGCCTCACCTGACCCAGCGCTACCCACTTGCTATAAACAACCTAAAAACTGAAAGAAATAATAAAGCTGAGCCGGGCACGGCATGTGCTCGCTTCGGCAGCACGTACACTGAAATTGGGTCTCTACATAGCAGCCCGAAAATGCCTCAGCACTAACATGAAATTCAGCGTGCTATGTACGGTGGCTAACAGGAACCTGTCATTTAGGCGCTTTGAAGACCAACACTAAAGAATTTCAAGGATGCCTTTTCGTGTCCCGCCCATCCAACGTGGGAAATTTCCGTCTTCAGAACGGAAACAAAACTTGGGTTAGGCTCGGCGCATGACACCTGTAATTTCATGACAGTGAAATGTCGAGCCGGGTGGACAGTGAGATCCCAAATTCGAGACTGGCCTCGACCGACACAGCGCTACCCGCTAACATGAAACTCGGACTGCCAGGTATGGTGGCTCACAGGAACCTGTCATTTAGGCGCTTAGAAGACCAATGCAAAAATATTGCGAGGATGCCTGTTTGTGACCCGCCCGACCAACGAGAGAAATGTCCGTCTTCAGTATGAAAACAAAACTTGGGTTAGGCTCGGCACACCACACCTGTAATTTCATGACAGTGGAATGTAGAGCCTCAACCGACACAGCGCTACCCGCTTGCTATAATCAACATAAAAACCGAGAGAAATAATAAAGCTGAGGCGGGCACGGCATGTGCTTGCTTCAGCAGCACGTACACTGAAATTGGGACTCTACATAGGAGCCCGAAAAGGCATCAGCGCTAACATGAAACTCGGCCTGCTATGTACGCTGGCTCACAGAAACCTGCCATTTACGTGCTTTAAAAACCAACGCAAGAAAAATTTCGAGGATGCCTGTTCGTGATTCGCCCGACCAACGTGGGAAATGTCCGTCTTCAGAACGAAAAAAAACTTGGATTGAGCTCGACGCATCACACCTGTAATTCCATGTCAGCAGAATGTCGAACCGGGCAGACAGTGAGATCACAAATTCGATACTGGCCTCGACCAACACAGTGCTACCCGCTTGCTATAAACCACATAAGAACCAAAAGAAATAATAAAGTTGAGCCGGGCATGGCATGTGCTCAATTCGGCAGCACGTACCCTGAAATTGGGACTCTACATAGGAGCCATAAAGGGCCTCAGCGCTAACATGAAACTCGGCCTGCCAGGTGTGGTGGCTAACAGGAATCTGCCATTAGGGCGCTTTGAAGACCAACGCAAAAAAAATTTCGAGGATGCCTGTTTGTGACCCGCCAGACCAACCTGGGATGTGTCCGTCTTCAGAACTCAAACAAAACTTGGGTTAGGCTCAGCGCATCACACCTGTAATCCCATAACAGCGGAATGTCGAGCTGGGAGGACAGTGAGTTCCCAAATTCGAGACTGGCCTCGACTGACACAGTGCTATCCGATTGCTCTAAGCAACATAAAAAACGAAAGAAATAATAAAGCTGAGCCGGGCACGGCAAGTGCTCGCTTCGGCAGCACTTACACTGAAATTGGGACTCTACATAGGACCCCACAAAGGCCTCAGCGCTAACATGAAACTCGGCCTGCCAGGTACGGTGGCTCACAGGAACCTGTCATTTAGGCACTTTGAAGATCAACGCAAAAGAAATGTCAAGGTTGACTGTTGGTGACCCTCCCGACCAATGTGGGAAATGTCTGTCTTCAGGACGGAAACAAACTTGGGTTAGGCTCAGCGCATCATACCTGTAATCCCATGACACCAGAATGTCGAGCCGGGCAGACAGTGAGATCCCAAATTCGAGACTGGCCTCGACCGACACAGCGCTACCCACTTGCTGTTAACAACATAAAAACTGAAAGGAATAATAAAGCTGCACCGGGCATGGCATGTGCTCGCTTTGGCAGCACGTACACTGAAATTGGGACTCTACATCGGAGCTCGAAAAGGCCTCAGTGCTAACATGAAACTCGGCTTGCCTGGTACATTGGCTCACAGGAACCTGTCATTTAAGCACTTGGAAAACCAACCCAAAAGAAATTTCGAATATGCCTGTTCGTGACCCGCGTGACCAACATAAGAAATGTTCGTCTTCAGAACGGATACAAAACTTGGGTTAGGCTCGGTGCATCAAACCTGTAATGCCATGACAGTGAAATGTCGAGCTGGGCGGACAGTAAAATCCAAAATTCGAGCCTTGCCACGACCGACACAGCGCTACCTGTTTGGTATAAACAACATGAAAACCGAAAGAAATAATAATAAACCTGAGCTGGGCACAACATGTGCTCGCTTCGGGAGCATGTACACTGAAATCCGGACTCTAAATAGGAGCCTAAAATGGCCTCAGTGCTAACATAAATCTCGGCCTGGCAGGTACGGTGGCTCACAGGAACCTGTCATTTAGGCGCTTTGAAGACCAACGCAAAAAATTTTGAGGATTCCTCTTCGTGACCCTCCCGACCAATGTGGGAAATTTCTGTCTTCAGAACGGAAACAAAACTTGGGTTAGGCTCGGCGCATCACACCTGTAATCCCATGACAGCAGAATGTAGAGCCGGGCAAACAGTGAGATTTCAAATTCGAGACTGGTCTCGACTGACACAGCGCGACCCGCTTGCTATAAACAACATAAAAACCAGAAGAAATAATAATAAAGCTGAGCTGGGCATGACTTGTGCTCGCTTCAGCACCACATACACTGAAATCGGGACTCTACATAGGAGCCTGGAGAGACTTCAGCGCTAACATGAAACTCGGCCTGTCAGGTACGGTGGCTCACAGGAACCTGTCATTTAGGCGCTTTGGAGACCAACGCATAAAACATTTCGAGGATGCCTGTTCGTGACCCGCCCGACCAATGTGGGAAATATCTGTCTTCAGAATGGAAACATAACTTGGGTTAGGCTCGGCGCATCACACCTGTAATCCCATGACAGCAGAATGTCGAGCCGGGCAGACACTGAGATCTCAAATTCGAGACTGGCCTCGATTGACAAAGCGCTACCCGCTTGCCTTAAACAACATAAAAACCAAAATAAATAATAATAAATCTGAGCCGGGCACAGAATGTGCTCACTTCGGCAGCATGTACACTGAAATTGCAACTCTACATAAAAGCCAGAAAAGGAGGAACGATCCAAGATGGCCGATCGCTAACATCCCAGGATTGCAGCTCTCAGGGAAAGTGCGGAGAACTAGAGGACACCACACTTTCAGACAAATTCTGGTCGCTCACGGAGCAGAAGATCCCCCAGTGGAGGAAACACACGGGTGGTCAGCACGACTCTCATGGCCAGCGCAGCGGTTCCACCGGCACCTTGGTGCAGCAGCTCTCGGAGCAAAGTAAACAGGTTCAGAGGACCCGCACGGGTCCCCAGCAGGACACCAGAGCCCGGCGCAGCCGCTGTGACGGCACCTCGGCGCAGCAGCACTCGGCGCAGAGTAAACAGGACCGGTTTCCCTTCTGACCGAGGTTTGGAGCCCCGGGAAGGCAGAGTCGCCTACTACGGACACAAGAAGGAAGCCAGACAGGAGAATCCTGGGCAGAAAAGCACCATCAGTCTTAACGTCACTGCTCTGGCCCTGGGAACTAACAACCTTGACATCCACTCAATAGACCTAATCTGAAAGTTGGTAATTTCAAAGACGACAGGAGGATAAATTTACAATGACGGGAAGAAACCAGTGTAAAAAAGCTGAGAATACTCAAAGTCAGAACGCCTCTCCCTCTAAAGATGATCACAGTTCCACATCAACAATGGAACAAGGCTTGATGGAGAACGAGCGCATCCTGATGACAGAATCACTCTTCAAGGAATGGATAATAAGAAACTTCGGTGAGTTAAAAGACCATGTTGTAGCCCAACGTAAAGAAACTAGGAACTTTGAAAAAAGGTTTGATGAAATCCTATTGAGAATAGACAACTTAGAGAGGAGTATGAGTGAATTAATGGAACTAAAGAATACAATACAGGAACTCCGAGAAGTATGCACAGGTTTAAACACTCGAATTGTTCAAGCAGAAGAAGGGATATCAGAGGTCAAAGTCCAACTTAATGAAATAAAACGTGAAGAAAAGATTAGAGAAAAAAGGATAAAAAGGAATGAGCAAAGTCTCCAAGAAATGTGGAACTATGTGAAAAGACCAAATTTACGTTTGATAGGTGTACCTGAATGCGACGGAGAGAATGAATCCAAGCTGGAAAATACCCTTCAGGATATTATTTAGGAAAATTTTCCTAAACTAGCAAAGCAGGTCAACATTCAACCCCAGGTAATACAGAGAACACCACAAAGATATTCCTCAAGAAGAGCAACCCCAAGGCACATAATCGTTATATTCACCAGGGTTGAAACGAAGGAGAAAATACTAAGGGCAGCCAGAGAGAAAGGTCAGGTTACCCACAAAAGCAAGCTTATCAGACTTACAGCAGATCTCTCAGCAGAAACTCTACAAGCCAGAAGAGAGTGGGGGCCAATATTCAACATTCTCAAATAACAGAACCTTCAGCCCAGAATTTCATATCCAGCCAAACTAAGCTTCACAACTGAAGGAAAAATAAAATCTTTTATGAACAAGCAAGAACTCAGAGATTTTATTACCACCAGGCCTGCTTTACAAGAGCTTCTGAAAGAAGCATTACACACAGAAAGAAACAACCAGTATTAGCCTTTCTAAAAATACACCAAAAAGTAAAGAGCACCAACATAAAGAAGAATTTACACCAACGAATGGATAAAACAGCCAGTTAACATCAAATGGCAGTAACCCTGAATTTAAATTGACTAAATCCCCCAATCAAAAGACACAGCCAAAACCCAATGGCATGTTACATCCAGACCTGTTTCACATGCAAGGATACACAAAGACTCAAAACAAAGGAATGGAGAAAGATTTACCAACCAAATGGAGAGCAAACATAAATAATAAATAAATAAAAAGCAGGAGTTGCAATTCTCGTATTGGAGAAAATAGATTTTAAAGCAACAAAGATATAGTGGTAAAAGGATCAATGCAACAACAAGAGCTGACGATCCTAACACCCAGATACGAGATTTAGATTCAATGAGACAGAAAATTAATAAGGATATCAAGGACTCGAACTCAGATCTGGAACAAGTAAACTTAATAAATATTTATAGAGCTCTCCACTTCAAATACACAAAATATACATCCTTGTCAATACCACATCACACCTACCCATAAGTTTAAATGAAACATTGATTGGCCATTATTAATACCCAATTTTTTTCAAAATAAAGCAATATTTCCATTTACTCTCCCTCTTTCTCTTCCTCTTTCTTCCTCTCCTTTACTTATTTTTTTTTTCTTTCCTTCTCTCAAAAAAAAAAAGAAATCAACTTGTAAACCTCTAGATCCAGGTCGGCAATGTCTCTCTCTTTGCTTGATTTCCTTCCTTCCCTTCCCTCCCTCCCTCCCTCCCTCCCTCCCCCCCCCGCTTCCTCCCTTCCTTCCTTCTTCCCTTCCTTCCTCCCTACCGTCCTTCTTCCCTCCCTTCCTGCCTTCCTCCAACCCCCCCAAAAAAATAAAAAAGCCAGAAAAGGCCTCAGCGCTTACATGAAACTTGGCCTGCCAGGTACGGTGGCTCACAGGAACCTGTCATTTAGGCGCTTTGAAGACAAACGCAAAAATATTTCGAGGATGGCTGTTCGTGACCCGCCCGACCAACGTAGGAAATGTTTGTCTTCAGAACGGAAACAAAACTTTGGTTAGGCTCGGCGCATCACACCTGTAATCGACAGTGGAATGTCGAGCTGGCAAACAGTGAGATCCCAAATTCGAGACTGGCCTCGACCGACACAGTGCTACCCGCTTGCTATAAACAACATCAAAACCAAAAGAAATTATAATAAAGCGGAGCCGGGCACGGCATGTGCTCGTTTCGGCAGCACGTACACTGAAATTGGGATTCTACATAGGAGCCCGAAAAGGCCTCAACACTAACATGAAACTCGGTCTGCCAGGTAGGGTGGCTCCCAGGAACCTGTAATTTAGGCACTTTGAAGACCAACGCAAAAAAATTTTGAGGATGCCTGTTCGTGACCCGCCCGAACAACGTGGGAAATGTTGGTCTTAAGAACAAAAAAAAACTTGGGTTAGGCTCGGCGCATCACACCTGAAATCCCACGACAGCGGAATGTTGTGCCGGGCGGCCAGTGAGGTCGGAAATTCGAGACAGGCCTCGACTGACACAGCACTACCCGCTTGCTATAAACCACATAAAAACCGAAAGAAATAATAATAAAGCTGAGCCAGGCACGGCATGTGCTCGCTTCGGCCGCATGTACACTAAAATTGGGACTCTACATAGGAGCCCGAAAAGGCCTCAGCACTAACATAAAACTTGGCCTACTAGGCACAGTGGCTCACAGGAACCTGTCATTAAGGCACTTTGAAGACCAACACAAAAAAAATTTCGAGGATGCCTGTTCATGACTCGTGCGACCAACGTGGGAAATGTCTGTCTTCAAAACGGAAACAACTTGGGTTAGGCTCGGCGCATCACACCTGTAATCCCATGATGGCAGAACGTTGACCCGGGTGGACAGTGAGATCCCAAATTCGAGACTGGCCTCGACCGACACAATGCTACCTCCTTGCTATAAACAACATAAACACCGAAAGAAATAATAATAAAGCTGAGCCTGGCAGGGCATCTGCTCGCTTCGGCAGCATGTACACTGAAATCTGGACTCTACATAGGAGCCAGAAAAGGCCTATGCACTAACATTAAACTCGGCAAGCCAGGTAGAATGGCTCACAAAAACCTGTCATTTAGGTGCTTTGAAGACCAATGCAAAAAATATTTCGAAAATGCCTGTCCGTGACCCGCCCGACCAACGTGAAAAATGTTCGTTTTCAAACGGAAACAAAACTAGGTTTTGGCTCGGTGCATCACACCTGTAATCCCATGACAGTGGAATGTCGAGCTGTTTGGAAAGTGAGATCCCAAATTCGAGACTGGCCTCGACCAACACAGCGTTACCCGCTTGCTATAACTAACATAAAAACCGAAAGAAATAATAATAAAGCTGAGCCGGCACTGCATGTGCTCGCTTCGGCAGCACCTACACTGAAATTGGGACTCAAAATAGGAGCCCAAAAAGGCCTCAGCACTAAAATGAAACTCGGCCTGCCAGGTATGGTGGCTCACAGGAACCTGTCATTTAGGCGCTTTGAACACCAATGCAAAAAAAATTTCAAGGATTCCTCTTCCTGACCCGCATGACCAATGTGAAAAATGTCCATCTTCAGAACGGAAACAAAACTTGGGTTAGGCTCGGTGCATCACACCTATAATCCCATGACAGTAAAATATCGAGCCGTTCAGACAGTGAGATCCCAAATTCGAGACTGGCCTCGAACAACACAGCGCTACCTGCTTGCCATAAACCACATAAAAACCGAAAGAAATAATAAAGCTGAGCCGTGCACGGCATGTGCTCGCTTCGGCAGCACGTACACTGAAATTATGACTCTACATAGGAGTCCGAAAAAACCTCAGCGCTAACATGAAACTCGGCCAGCAAAGTTCAGTGGCTCACAGGAACCTGTCAATTAGGCGCTTGGAAGACCAACGCAAAAAATATATCGAGGATGCCTGTTCGTGACCCGCCAGACCAACGTGGGACATGTCCGTCTTCAGAACAAAAACAAAACTTCGGTTAGGCTTGGCGCATCACACCTGTAATCCCATGACAGCAAAATGTCGAGCTGGGCGCATAGTGAAATCCCAAATTCTAGACTGGCCTCGACCGACACAGCACTACTCGCTTGCTATAAACAACATAAAAACCGAAAGAAATAATAAAGCTGAACCGTGCATGGCATGTGCTTGCTTTGGCAGCACAAACACTGGAATTGGGACTCTACATAGGAGCCCGAAAAGGCCTGAGCGCTAACATGAAACTCGGCCTGCCAGGTACAATGGCTAACAGAAAGCTGTCATTTAGGCGCTTTGAAGACTGACACAAAAAATACTTCAAGGATGCTTGTTCGAGACCCACCCGACCAACGTGGGAAATGTCCATCTTCAGAACGAAAACAAAACTTGGGTCAGGCTCAGTGCATCACACCTGTAATCCCATGACAGCAGAATGTTGAGCCGGGCGGACAGTGAGATCCCAAATTCGAGACTGGCGTCGACCGACACAGCACTACCCACGTGCTATAAAGAACATGAAAACCGAAGGAAATAATAAAGCTGAGCCGGACATGGCATGTGCTCACTTCAGCAGCATGTACACTGAAATTGGGACTCTACATAGGAGCTTGAAAAGGCCTCAGCGCTAACATGAAACTCGGCCTGCCAGGTACGGTAGCTCACAGGAACCTGCCATTTAGGCGCTTGGAAGACCAACGCAAAAAATATTTCGAGGATGCCTGTTTGTGACCCGCCCGACCAACGTGGGAAATGTCCCTCTTCAGAATTAAAAAAAAACTTGGGTTAGGCTCGGCAAATTATACCTGTAATCCCATGACAGCAAAATGTCGAGCTGGCTGTACAGTGAGGTCCCAAATTCGAGACTGGCCTCGACCGACACAGCGCTACCCGCTTGCTATAAACCACATAAATACCGAATAAAATAATAAAGCTGAACCGGGCATGGCATGTTCTTGCTTCGGCAGCACATACACTGAAATTGGAAGTCTACAATGGAGCCCTAAAAGGCCTCAGCGCTAACATGAAACTCGGCCTGCCAGGTACAGTGGCTCACAGGAACCTGTCATTTAGGTGCTTTGAAGACCAACGCAAAAAATTTTGAGGATGTGTGTTCGAGTCTTGCCCAACCAACATGGGACATGTCCGTCTCTAGAACGTAAACAAAACTTGGGTTAGGCTCGGCGCATCACACCTGTCATCCCATGACAGTGAAATGTCGAGCTGGGCGAACAGTGAGATCACAAATTCGAGACTGGCCTCGACTGACACAGCGCTACCCGGTTGCTATAAAAAGCATAAAAACCGAAAAAAAACAAAAAAGCTGAGCCGGGCACGGCATGTGCTTGCTTCGGCAGCATGTACACTAAAATTGGGACTCTACATAGAAGCCCGAAAAGGCCTGCACGCTAACATGAAACTTGGCCTGCCAGGTACGATGTCTCACAGTAATCTGTCATTTAGGCGTTTGGAAGACCAATGCACAAAAAATTTTGAGGATTCGTGTTCAAGACCCACCCGACCATCATCCGTCTTCAGGAAAAAAATAAACATGGGTTAGGCTCGACGCATCATACCTGTCATCTCATGACAGTGGAATGTCGAGCTGGGCGAACAGTGAGATCACAAATTCGAGACTGGCCTCGACTGACACAGCACTACCCGCTTGCTATAAAAAAAATAAAACCGAGAGATGTAGGAAGCAGTGTCCATCTGGCTATCTTGAATGCTGTGATAAGCAACCTTGTGGCCTTGTTACTCAAGATCCCGCTTCCCTTATCTATTTTCCACATTCTTCTTAATCACGAGGTAATCACGAGACCCACCTACGCCTCATCTCCATGGTTGTCCTCTGACGTAAATACTCCAAGGTTTCCCGCCTTTGCTTGCTTATAAGCTGTTGTTTTGTACCTAATAAACGAGACTTGATCAGATCCCTTGACTTGTCTCCATTCTTCGCGTCTCCTGTCTCTCCCATAATCCCCACTTCCTCCCTAGTGTCCGCGTTGCTCGTCCCGCGGGTCGGGACAAACTGGCGCCCAACGTGAGAGCTCGAGTACGAGGAATACTGTGAGGGACGCCGTCAGGATCGGCCGGCACAGGAGAACTAAGAAACCTGGAGGAAAGAGCGTCGTGGGAGCCTGCCATGGACTCACGCTCCGGTAAGTGGACGGCGAATATGGGACAGGAAATCAGCCAGCATGAGTTGTTTATAGAGAGTTTAAGTAAGGCTATAAAGGCGCGAGGAGTAAAGGTGAAAATAAAATAATTGTGTAAATATTTTGATTATATTCAGGATGTCTGCCCTTGGTTCCCTCAGGAAGGAACTATAGATCAAAAACGATGGAAAAGGGTAGGAGATGCTTTGAAAGATTATTACAGTACTTTCGGGCCCAAAAAGGTCCCGGTTACAGCCTTTTCTTATTGGAATTTGATAGACGAGATTTTAACTCAAAAACACCGCGATCCCCTCATTGCTAATGTAATTTCTCAGGGAGAGTCTCTCCTGAAAGAAGGACTTGATAAGAGCAACTCCGGCAGTACAAACGACCCTAACAACTCTAGGCCGCTGCCTATAAATAAACACAATTGCCACAAGTTGACAAAGATGAGGATTTGATGTCCTTTGATAGTGACTCTGAGAAACGACCACCCGGAGGGACTCAGTGCCCCTCCGAGAGCCAGAATCCACCTTTAGAAAAAATCAAAAAGGGAACTAGAAAACAGACTCAAAGGCCTGGCAAGCCTGATAAGCCTAAAATTGAACCCTCAAACCAGACTAAGGTAATTGACTGGACAATAGATAAGGAGACTTCTGGGTCAAATATAGACTGGGGTGACTTGGAGGACGAGGCAACCCGATATAATAACCAGGACTGGTCCACCTATGGGCCGCAGCCTCCACCTTACAGAACGAGACCCTCGGCACCTCCAATAGCGTGTCCTGTTGTTGACCCCCAAAAAGAATTACAAGAAAAAATCAATTCCCTAAAAGAACAAATAAGGCTTGAAGTAGAACATCAAGAACTAATTGAACAGCTTGAGAAAATAAAGATAGGTAAAGCCAGAAATGAGGCTAAGCCTCAAAACGCTCAAAACACTGCCCCTCCCCGACGAGGAGCGGCACCGAGGCAACCCTTCCAAAATAATTCTTTGCTAGATCTTGATGATCCGAAAGCATTTCCCGTAACAGAAACCACTGATGATAGGGGAGTTGCTTGGAGACACCATGCTGGTCTCGATTTCAAAATAATTAAGGAATTGAAAACTGCGGTAGCACAATATGGAGCTACTGCTATCTTAGAGTCTGTGGCTGAAAATTGGCTGACCCCCAGGGATTGGCAGTCGATAGCCCGAGCCACCCTCTCGGGAGGTGATTATTTATTGTGGAAATCTGAGTATTATGAATGCTGTAAGGAAACTGCCCACCGTAACGCGCAGGCTAATAATAATTGGAATTTTGACATGCTAGCTGGTGAAGGCAATTACGCTACCAGCGACGCAAAAATGCAGTATGATGCAGGTCTTTATGCCCAAATTCAAGCTGCAGGTACAAGAGCCTGGCGGAAGTTGCCCACTAAAGGAGACGTCGGTGCTTCCCTCACCGGCATAAAACAAGGACCAGATGAGCCCTTTTCAGAATTTGTGCACCGCCTTCTTACAGCTGCTGGCAGAATTTTTGGCAGTGCAGACGCGGGAACAGATTTTGTTAGACAGCTAGCATTTGAAAACGCCAATGCCGCCTGCCAAGCGGCCATCCGCCCTTACAAAAAGAAACCAGGCCTCTCAGGGTATATACGCCTGTGCTCAGACATAGGCTCAGCTTATCAACAGGGACTAGCCATGGCTGCAGCCCTACAGGGATACACTGTGAAACAGTTTTTATCTAATCAATCAAAGAACAAATGTGTTCAATGCGGTGCTAATGGCCATTTTGCCAAAGATTGCAAGTCTGATAAAAAACCCTCTCTTAATGCTAAGGTTCCTGGCTTGTGCCCACGATGCAAAAGAGGGAAACACTGGGCTAATGAATGTAAATCAAAAAGGGATGCCCAAGGACAGCCACTCTCCCCGCACCAGGGAAACGGGGTGAGGGGCCAGCCCCAGGCCCCCAAACAAAGACAGATCTTTGGGGCAGTCAGTTCCGTTCCTCCAGCCAACAATCCGTTTCAAGCCTATGCCGAGCCACAGCAGGAAGCGCAGGATTGGACCTCTGTTCCACCTCCCATACAGTACTAACACCTGAAATGGGGGTTCAGGCATTGCCTACAGGCATCTTTGGACCTCTGCTTGAAGGTTCTTTTGGACTTATTCTAGGGCGAAGCGGCCTCACACTACAAGGTTTGCAAGTTCTCCCTGGAATAATAGATAATGATTACACGGGAGAAATTAAAGTTATGGCAGCTTCTCCTAAAGTCATAAGTACTATCTCCCCTGGACAGAGATTTGCTCAACTGTTACTGTTGCCTCTGTGTAAAACTAATAATAATATTTTCAAAAACAATAGAGGTGACTCAGGCTTTGGTTCCTCTGATGTCTACTGGGCAAAAGTGATATCTCCAAAAAAGCCCATGATGACATTGTGGTTAGATGGAAAGGAGTTCACAGGGTTGGTGGATACCGGAGCCGATGTGACTATAATTAGTAAAAAACAATGGCCTGCCACATGGCCGGTGAGCGCTATTATTACTCATCTCACTGGTATTGGACAGAGTAAAAATCCAGAAAAAAGTACAAAAATGCTTAAATGGGAAGACAAAAAGGGAAATCAAGGCCAAATCCAGCCCTATATTGTTGCAGGCCTGCCTTTTAACCTTTGGGGAAGAGACTTGCTAGCACAAATAGGCATGGTCATAGGCAGCCCCAATGAGATTGTCACCGCCCAGATGCTCAAACATGAATACGTGCCAGGTACTGGGCTGGGAAAAAACCAAACTGGAATTTTGAGTCCTATAGAGGCCAAATTAAAAACAGATAGGAAAGGGATAGGGTATTTTCAGTAGGGGCCGCGGTCTGTCCTGTAGCCCATGCAGACAAAATTACTTGGTTGTCAGATAACCCCATATGGGTTGACCAATGGCCCCTCTCTTCAGAGAAATTAGCTGCCGCACAACAACTGGTACAGGAACAGTTGCAAGCGGGGCATATAGAACCTAGCAATTCTTCCTGGAACACACCAATTTTTGTCATAAAGAAGTCAGGAAAATGGCGATTATTACAGGACCTTAGGGAAGTCAATAAGTCCATGGTCCTCATGGGGGCCCTTCAGCCCGGACTCCCTTCCCCTGTTGCCATACCCCTGGACTATTATAAAATTGTTATTGACCTAAAAGACTGTTTTTTTACTATTCCATTACATCCAGATGATCAAAAGCGTTTTGCTTTTAGTGTGCCCTCTACCAATTTTAAGGAGCCTATGAAAAGATATCACTGGAAAGTACTACCTCAGGGCATGGCTAATAGTCCAACCTTGTGCCAATCTTTTGTTGCTTTAGCCATTCAACCTGTTAGAGACACCTGGAAAGAGATTTATATTATCCATTATATGGATGATATTCTTTCAGCAGGAAAAGTTGGACAGGATGTTTTGTCCTGTTTTAAGGCTTTGCAAACATCTCTAATTCAACATAGTCTGTTAGTAGCTCCTGAAAAGGTGCAGCTCACAGACCCTTACACATATTTAGGCTTCCAGCTGAAAGGGAGACAAATTGCCACACAAAAGGTGCAGCTTAGGCTAGATAAACTGAGGACACTCAATGACTTTCAGAAATTATTGGGAGATATCAATTGCCTACTACCTCATTTAAAACTATGCAAAGCAGATCTCAAACCGCTTTATGATATTCTAAATGGGGACCCAAACCCCACCTCGCCTCGTGAGTTAACCTCTGAAGGCATTCAGGCTATTCAAACTGTAGAGCATGCCATTAATCACCAAACCATCACCTTCATAGACTATAGCAAGCCACTTCAATTTATCATTTGCCAGACATCTTTGTCTCCCACCGCTGTGTTTTGGCAAACTGCTCCACTCATGTGGGTACGCCTTCCTAACACGCCTAAGAGAGTCCTTGAACCATATTACCTTATGGTAGCGAGTCTAATTATCCAAGGTCGAACAATGGGCAAGGAATATTTTGGTTCTGAACCTTCCTTAATTGTCCAGCCTTATAATAAAGAACAAGTACAGTGGCTCATGCAAACTACTGAAGCTTGGCCTATAGCATTAGCTTCTTTTTCAGGACAATTAGACAATCACTATCCTCCTTACAAATTGATTACCTTTGCCAATAGACATGAGTTTATCTTCCCTAAAATTACAAAACTTGAACCTATACCTGATGGACTCGTCGTATTTACTGACGGTTTGTCTACAGGTATAACTGCTTATGTCACTCAAGGCTGCACTGTACAATTTCAGACTCAATCATCTTCTGCTCAACTTACTGAGCTACAAGCAGTTGCAGCAGTGTTTTCTGCTTTCCCCAATCAATCTTTAAATATCTATACTGACAGTGCATACATTGCTCAGTCTATACCTAACTTAGAGACAGCTCCCATTATCAAACATACCTCCTCAGCTGCAAAATTATTCAAACAATTGCAACAGTCCATTATCAGCAGAACTCATCCTTTCTTTATTGGACACTTGCGGGCTCACTCGGGATTGCCTGGACCACTATCACAAGGCAATCAACAAGCCGACCTGGCCACCCGCAACCTCCATACTTATGCCATTGAAACTGAAACTCCATTATCTCAAGCTCAACATACGCACAGCCTGCACCACCTTAATGCTCACTCTCAGGCTACTACACCACATTACTAGGGAACAAGCTAGACAAATAGTTAAGGAATGCACACAATGTGCCACTCATTTACCTGTGGCCCATTTAGGTGTCAATCCTAGGGGCCTAATCCCCAATGCACTCTGGCAGATGGATGTAACCCATATCCCAGAATTTGGTAATCTTAAATATGTTCATGTGTGCGTTGATACCTGTAGTGGATATGTGTTTGCTACACTCCAAAAGGAGAAGCCACTAAACAGGTCATTGGACACTTACTGTCTGCTTTTGCCACCCTTGGCTGCCCACAAAAAATCAAGACCGATAACGGGCCAGGATATACTAGTTTAGCCTTTGCCCGATTTTGTTCTAAATTAAACATACAGCATGTAACTGGCATCCCCTATAATCCTCAAGGCCAAGGAATAGTTGAAGGAACTCATCTTACCTTAAAACTGACTCTCCAGAAAATTAAAAAGGGGGAATGGTATCCCATCAAGGGGTCCCCCAGAAACCTCATAGCACATTCACTATTTATACTCAATTTTTTAACTTTAGATAAAGATGGACACTCCGCTGCAGAACGCCATTGGCAATCAGAAACTCAAACTAAATTTGCATCCGTAATGTGGAAGGACCCTATGACAGGCTCCTGGCACGGCCCTGACCCTGTATTAATTTGGGGCAGGAGATCTGTTTGTGTGTATGCTAAAGAAGCAGATTCTGCCACATGGCTACCTGAAAGACTAGTGAAGCAAATAGACTGTAAAGGAACGACAGAACGGGAGAAAAATAACCCATCCCAGGGAATAACCTAGACCCTGAGGATTATCTCTTTTTCCCCTTTCCTTTTCAGACAATCATGTGGCTCTTACTAGTGATAATCTTAACACCCATACCTATGGCTGACAGAGATAAAATAAAAACCCTTCAAGAAGATTTGGCCGCAAGAAGAAAGGCACTCCTTGACAATCCACTGTGGGGAGGGTTGAATGGGATCCTTCCTTATCTCTTTCCCCTCCTCGGCCCTTTTATTGGGTTTCTTCTGCTTCTAGCTGTGGGGTCCCTCATATTTAACAAGGTCATGGCTTTTGTTAAACAACAAATTGATGCGTTAAAAATGCAGCCCCTACAGATCCATTACCATAAGCTGGAAATGGCTGATCGAGAGTTAGAGATGGATCTAGGTTATGGTAGTGCCAACCACCTCTAATATTGCTTGGTGAGATGGGCCAGTTAGCCAATGACGGACAACCTGAGAGCCTAACAGTAAGATGCTCCCACCTAAGACAGGGGGTCGGAACATGATTCCCGCTCACCCTATAATGGGTAAGGGTAAAAGGCATCACTGTAGGTGTGTCTCATGACCTAAGACAGGCATGGCCCCCACAAGTATTCAGCCATTTAAATAAAATAAAAAAGGGGGACCTGTAGGAAGCAGTGTCCATCTGGCTATCTTGAATGCTGTGATAAGCAACCTTGTGGCCTTGTTACTCAAGATCCCGCTTCCCTTATCTATTTTCCACATTCTTCTTAATCACGAGGTAATCACGAGACCCACCTACGCCTCATCTCCATGGTTGTCCTCTGACGTAAATACTCCAAGGTTTCCCACCTTTGCTTGCTTATAAGCTGCTGTTTTGTACCTAATAAACGAGACTTGATCAGATCCCTTGACTTGTCTCCATTCTTCGTGTCTCCTGTCTCTCCCATAATCCCCACTTCCTCCCTAGGGTCCGCGTTGCTTGTCCCGTGGGTCGGGACAGAGAGAAATTAAAAAGCTGAGCCGGGCATGGCATGTGCTCGCTTCGGCAGCACATACACTAAAATTGGGACTCTACATAGAAGCTCAAAAAGACCTCAGCGCTAACATGAAACTTGGCCTGCTAGGTACGATGGCTCACAGGAACCTGTCATTTAGGCTCTCCGAAGACCAACGCAATAACAAAAAGATAAAAAAAAGCTGAGCCAGGCATGGCATGTGCTCACTTCGGCAGCACATACACTAAAATTGTGACTTTACATAGAAGCCCACAAAGGCCTCAGCGCTAACATGAATCTCGGCCTGCCAGGTACGGTGGCTAACAGTAACCTGTCATTTAGGTGCTTCAAAGACCAAAGCAATAACCAAACGAAAGAAAGAAGCTGAGCCGGGCACGGCATGTGCTCGCTTCGGCAGCACATACACTGAAATTGGGACTCTACATAGGAGCTCGAAAAGACCTCAGTGCTAACATGAAACTCGCCTTGCCAGGTACGATGGCTCACAGGAACCTGCCATTTAGGCGCTTTGAAAACCAACCCAAAAAAAATTTCGAGTATGCCTGTTTGTGACCCGCCCGACCAACTTGGGAAATGTCCGTCTTCAGAACGAATACAAAACTTGGGTTAGACTCGGTGCATCACACCTGTAATGCCATGACAGCAGAATGTCGAGCGGGGTGGACAGTAAGATCCAAAATACGAGACTTGCCTCGACCGACACAGCACTACCCGCTTGGTATAAACAACATGAAAACCTAAAGAAATAATAATAAAGCTGAGCCGTGCACGGCATGTGCTCACTTCAGCAGCACATCCACTGAAATTCGAACTCTACATAGGAGCCTGAAAAGGCCTCAGCGCTAACATAAAACTTGGCCTGCCATGTACAGTGGCTCACAGGAACCTGTAATTTAGGCGCTTTGATGACCAACGCAAGAAACATTTCAAGGATGCCTATTCGTGACCCGCCTGACCAACGTGGGAAATTTCCGTATTTAGAACGAAAACAAAACTTGGGTTAGGCTCAGCGCATCACACCTGTAATCCCATGAAAGTGGAACATCGAGCTGGCAGACAGTGAGATCCCAAATTCGAGACTTGCCTCGACCGACACAGCACTACCCGCTTGCTATAAACAACATAAAAATCGAAAGAAATAATAATAAAGCTGAGCCAAGCATGGCATGTGCTCACTTCGACAGCACGTATACTGAAATTCGGACTCTACATAGGAGCCCAAAAAGGCCTCAGCGCTAACATGAAACTCTGCCTGCCAGGTATGGTGGCTCACAGGAAGCTGTCATTTAGGCGCTTTGAAGACCAACGCACAAAAAATTTCGAAGATGCCTGTTTGTGATCCGCCTGACAAACGTGGGAAATATCTGTCTTCAGAACGGAAATAAAACTTTGGTTAGTCTCGGCACATCACACCTGTCATCCCATGACAGCGGAATGTTCAGCCGGACGGACAGTGAGATCCCAAATTCGAGACTGGCCTCGACCGACACAGCATTACCCGCTGCCAATAAACAACATAAAAACCGAAAGAAATAATAATAAAGCATAGTCGGGCACAACATGTGCTCGCTTCTGCAGCACGTACACTGAAACTGGGACTCTACATAGAAGCCCGAAATAGCCTTAGCGCTAACATGAAACTCGGCCTGGCAGGTACGGTGGCTCACAAGAACCTGTCATTTAGGCACTTTGAAGACCAACGCAAAAAAAATTTCGAGAATGCCTGTTTGTAACCCGCCCAAACAACGTGGGAAATGTTCGTCTTCAGAACGAAGACAAAACTTGGGTTACGCTCGGTGCATCACACCTGTAATCCCATGAAAGTGGAACGTCGAGCCGGGCGGAGAGTGAGATCCCAAATTCGAGACTGGCCTCGACCGACGCAGCACTACCCGCGTGCTATAAACAAATTAAAAACCAAAAGAAATAATAATAAAGCTGAGCCGGGCACGGCATGTGCTCGCTTCGGCAGCACGTACACTGAAATTGGGACTCTACATAGGACCCTGAAAAGGCCTCAGCGCTAACATGAAACTCGGCCTGCCAGGTACGGTGGCTCACAGGAAGCTGTCATTTAGGCGCTTTGAAGACCAACACAAGAAAAATTTCGAGGATGCCTGTTCCTGACCCGCCCGACCAACATGGGAAACCATGCCCAATGGGTACACGATGTACATGTGGACATACTGGTTACGTGGTGTACATGTGAACATAATGTGTACATGATGTTCATGTGTATATATCATAATATTACAATAAATGTAAATGTACATAATGTTTGCAGTCTGTTCATCTATATTGATATAAGGTGTTACGTATGCATTGTGATTTTATCTACTGTTGTGAATATATAACATCATTGTGACATTACAATACATAATCATATTGTACACATTATGTACATAACTAATGTGCACACATTATGAACATATAATATACATATTGCAACAATTATTTACATTTATTGTACATCTGTATTTGGTAAACACATGTACACCAGAGAAATTGTAGTCTCTACCTCTTTTATACATTTCTTGTAATGTGCCAATAAATGTACATATGATGAGTACATTCTGGGATATCACTTTTTGCATATTAAATAGAAATTACTTTGGTGACAAAAGTGGGAGTTCACCCGGGTGTGTACATGGATCCTATGTTTACATATTGTGCATATTATGTACTCATTTACATAATGTACATGTCTATATAATATGTACGTGTGCGTACATATGTACATAATGTGCACACATATGTACACGGGCATATATTGCTCATCTGTATGTAATGGGTACATGAGGTACATTAATGCATATTATCATTTAACAATATATGTAAATGAACATAATGTTGGAAATACATAATATTATATTGATATTATGCATTACAGGTTTATCGTAATTACATAAGCTGTTGTGATATGGTATCCTCTGGATATGATAATAGATGTACCTTTTATTCATCTTAGGGTTAGTGTTAGGGTTGGGGTTAGGGTGGGATTTAGGGTTAGGCTTTCGATTAGGTATAGGTTTATGTGTAGGTTTAGAATTTAGAATTATGGTAAGGGTTAGGGTTAGTGTTTAAGTTTAGGGTTAGTGTAGGGTTAGAGGTAGGTTTCAGGTTAAGGTTATACCTTTATTGAAATATGCCAATAAATGTACAAATTATGAGTACATTCTGGAATATTACTCTTAGCTTGTTAGATAGAAATCCCTTCAATTACCAATGTGGGTGTACACGCATGTGTCTACATATTTTATACATGGACATACAGTGAATATTATGCACTAGCATGTGTACAGAAAGTATATGTCTACCATATATGAACATATGCATACATAGTGTAGCGACGTACATACTTTTCACACATATATACACGTGCATATATTGTACATCCGTGCATAATGGGTACAAAGTGTACCTGTTTACATAATGAATATATGATGTACATGCGGACGTACTGGGTACATGGTGTACATGTGAACATAATGTGTACATGTTGTTCATGTGTACATATCGTAATATTACAACAAATGTAAATGTACGTAATGTTTTTAATGTCTACACTGATATTAATATTATTTATTATATGTGCAATGTGATTTCATAAGCTGTTGTGATTAAATGATATCATTGTGATATTACAATCAATGGACATGTTGTACACATAATGTACATAACTGTTTTGCACACTTTATGTAAATATAATATACATATTAAACAGATTATGCACATTTATTGTACATTTGTATTTTGTAAACATACGTACACCAGACTAATTGTACAGACTGTACCTTTATTATATATTTCTTCTTATTCCAATTTATGTACATATGATGAATAAATTCTTGGATATACTTTGTTGCATATTAAATAGACATTACTTTGGTGACAAAAGGGGGAGTTCACCCAGGTCTTTACATGGTTTATACGTATTGGTTTTCTGCTTATTACGTACTCACGTACACAACGTACATGCCTATATGACATGGACATGTGCGTACGTATGAAATCCCAGCCACTCAGGAGGCTGAGGCAGGAGAATCGCTTGAACCCCGGAGGCGGAGGTCACCGTGAGCTGAGATCCCACCATCGCACTCCAGCCTGGGTGACAAACTGAGACCCTGTCTCAAAAGAAAAAAGAAATAAAAAAGAAAAAAGAAAAGAAAAAAAATAGAAAGAAAGACCACACAAGAAACACAGAAACATCAAAAGAAACACATGAACAACGAACGAAACCCAAAAACGTCAAAAGAAACAAACAAGAAAGAAAGAACCGGAAAAGGCAATTAGGAAGAGAGAAACAAAGGAGAAAGGATAGACAAATTTCTTTTCGAAAGATCCTCTAACAGCATAGTAAGGCCCAGGGAGGAACTGCGACACACCTTCCACATTACGAATATGGTTGGCCAGGAAATTAAAAATACCACGCGTAACGTAACCGTTAAACGTGACTATGAGCCGGGCGCGGTGGCTCAGGCCTGTCATCCCAGCATTCTGGGGGGCTGAGGGGGGTGGGCCACCTGAGGTCAGGAGTCCAACAACAGGCTGGCCAACATGGTGAAACCCCATCTCTGCTAACAATACAAATAAACTTCTTTAATTTTAATCTAAGAAAGAAAGAAAAAAAGAAAGAAAGAAAGAACTTCTCCAGGCGTGGCGGTGCATGCCTGTAACCCCCAGCCACTCAGGAGGCTGAGGCAGGAGAATCGCCTTAACCCCGGAGGCAGAGGTCGCCGCGAGCCGAGATCGTGCCCTTGAACTCCAGCCTGGGTGACAGAGTGAAACTCTGTTTCCAAAAAAAAGAAGAAAAATGACTATGAGGGCCTGGGCCAGGGTGGTTGAGTGAGTTTACCTAGGGAGGGAGGAAGGGAGGGAGGGAGGGGTGGCGGGTGGGGGGGGGGAGAGAGAGAGAGAGAGAGAGAGAAAGAAAGAAAGAAAGAAAGAAAGAAAGAAGGGGGGATATGACTGAGTGGAAGGAGAGAAACCAAGGGGAGCAGGAGGGGACACAAAGAGGAAGGGGAAGGGACGGAGGCACAGTAGGTTATTCTAAAATGTATTCAAGACTGGGGTGGGGGTGGGCACGGAGGGCAACTCAGGAAACAAGCCGACTCCAGCAATGACACCTAATTCATGATTGCTGGCATCGCTGCCTTGAAAGGGGGGCACCGCATGTTTCTTCCTCCACACTCATTCGATGATTTCAGGGAAACGCCATTTACGAGCACACTCTGGACATCTACCTGCTTTCGCTACATCTGGGGAGAATCGGGAAAGTCCCCACTAACGACAAGGCCTAAAGTGGAGCTGTCATCCACAAAACCCAGGCAGAAGGGTCCATATGGGTTAAGAAAGACACCAAGAAAGAAAGGGAAACAACGGATCAAAGAGAAGAACAATCGGGCCCGGCCAGGGTCTCCAGGGGTCGTCTGGGCAACGAGGGAGTCGGGGGTGGGGGTGGGGGTGGGGGACGAATGGACTAAGGGAGGGCGGGCCTCTAAGTGGGGGGAGGTGGGGGGGAGGTGAGGCTCGGGGCGTGGGGGGTGCGGGGCGGGTGGCAGAGAGAAGCCACAATCTCTCCTGACGGTGGGCGGGCGGCCAGAGCGTCCCGTCACGCCGCCTAGACTTCGGAGAACCGGTGACCGCTAGGTGACGCCCGATGACAACATATGCAAGTGTCAGCCCGGCACCCTCCCAGGCATTTCCCCCACAACTAATGGAGCGGAGACCCTGAGGGGGAAGGAAGCACCGTGACTCGGCAATACGCGCAGAAACACACGCACCTACGTACGTGCGTAGGTACGTACGTACGCACGCACGCACGCACGCACGGACGTACCCACGCACGCACTCACACGCACGGCGTATCCCACAGAATAGCAGAGTGTATACCGTGATAGCGAGAGGGCCCACGCCATTTTCTTCTCTAGTAACAAAAGAAAAAGCAGGCCGAGGCCCGGCGGCCCACGCCCCTCACCCCAGCACTCCGGTAGTCAGAGGCAGAGGCGGGCGGGTCACCCGGGGTCAGGAGTTCCGAACCATCCCCGTCAACATGGCGAAACCCCCGCCTCCAGGCCCTCGAAAGGCCGGGCAGGGGCAGGAGAATCGCTGGAACTCGGGAGGTGGAGGTCGCAGTGAGCCAAGATCTCACCACCGACCGCACTTCAGCCTGGGCGACAGAGCGAGACTCCGGGGGCGGGGGGGGGGTGGTGGGGGGGATTCGCTTCCCTCTTTAGGTGACCACGCACCGTGACACGTACACAGAGAGCTCGGAAGGTACACAGGCTCTGACCTCCTCTGTGGTTTTGAGTCGGTCTGGCGATATTTTCCAGGCCTTCCGTTTCCCCGTAAGCAGTCACAGAAATGAAAACTCCCTCCTTTCCCAATTCGTCTTCAGCTCATCATCAGGCCGTAAGAATAAGCAGCCCGACCCGATCCGACCCTCCCGCTGGGTCCGGGAGCAATTGCACTCCAGCCCGGGCGACAGAGCGAGCGGAACCTCTGTCGCAGAAGAAAACAATTAAAAAGAAGGAAGATAGATAGATAATCAGCCAGCCGTTTTGTGTCGTGCTGCGTCCTGGCACCCGCCCGGGCCGGTAGGCCCAGCTCCTCAGGGGCTGAGTCAGGGGAGCATCTCTCTAAGCCCACCAGTCAGTTCAAGGTCACAGTGACCTACGATCGACCTGGGCGACACAGGGAGACCCCATCTCTAAAAAAGTACATGGAAGCGTGGATGGTCGTAGAAGACATACAAGGAGGTGGCGGAGCACGGGAAGGCTCCGCTCGTTCCTGAAGACCAGAGCACAGCCGGGTGCGGTGGCTCAAGCCTGTCGTCCCAGCACTTTGGGAGGCCGAGGCGGGTGGATCACGAGGTCGAGAGATCGAGACCAACCTGGTCAACGGGGTGAAACCCCGTCTCTGCTAAACATACCGGAAAATAGACAAATAAATAAATTAGCTGGGCACGGTGGCACGTGCCTATAATCCCAGCTACTCGGGAGGCTGAGGCAGGAGAATTGCCTGAACCCAGGAGGCGGAGGTTGCGGTGAGCCGAGATCGCGCCATCGCACTCCAGCCTGGGTAACGAGAGCGAAACTCCGTCTCAAAAAAATAAAAAAGACCAGAGCACACAAACAGGACCATCCGCTTGAGGTAGCCACCGTTCCGAATCACGGCGGAGGCCTCGAGGATTTCAGAGCAAGGCCCTGCCGTCATCTGCGGCACCCGACCTCGCCTGTAAATATTTCCGGAAACCGACTCGTCCGTCCATTCATTCACTCACTCATCCATCCATCCATCCATCCATCCATCCATCCATCCATCAAGTAGGGAGGAAGGAAGAGAAAAAAGAAAAAGAATGAGGCCGGGTGTGGTGGCTCATGCCTGTAATTCAAGTACTTTGGAGGCCAAGGCGTGCAGATCACCTGAGGTCGGGAGTTCAAGACCAGCCTGACCAACATGGTGAAACCCCATCTTTTTTTTTTTTTTTTCAATAAATAAATAAATAAATAAAAGCAAAGGAAGAAAGGGGGGAGGGGAGGAAGAGAGAGAGAGAGAGAAGGAGAAGAAGGAGAAGAAAGAGGAAAAGGTGGAGGAGGAGGAGGAGGAGGAGGAGGAGGAGGAGGAGGAGGAGGAGAAAAGAAATAAAAAGAGGGCAGCGCACCATGGCTCACGCCTATAATCCCAACACTTTGGGAGACTCAGGTGGAAGAATCGCTTGAGCCCAGGAGTTTGAGACCAGCCCTGGCAACACAGCGAGCCCCCGTTTGTACTAAAAAATCAAAACAATTAAAAAGTTAGCCGGGCATCGTGATGGCAGGCACCTGTATAGTTCTAGCTGTTTTGGAGCCGGAGGTGGGAGGATTGCTTGAGGTCGGGAAGTGGAGGCTGCCATGGGCCTTGGCCAGACAAATGCACCGCAGCCTGTTTCCCGGGCTGGTCTTCAACTCCTCAGCTCTAGCGAAGCACCTGCCTCACCTCCAAACTTGCACCCACCACATTCATCCGTCCCGGAGGTGTCTGTGACAGATTTTAGTAGGGGAGCATTCATTTCTAAATACCAGAGCAGATCAACAGGACCATCCGTTTGAGACAGACACCACCATTCTGAATCACAGCAGAGGCTTTGAGGATTTCAGAGCAAGACCCTGCTGCTATCTGCAGATAACCACCCTTCTTTCGAGGGACAGGGCTCTGTCAGGTAGCCTCTGGCTGTAAACCAAAGGCCCAACCACGGGGCCATAAAGTTAACCATGTTAGCCGAGCCGCTCATAACGCACCGAGCATAATCCCAGCACTTTGGGAGGCTGAGACGACGGGTGGATCACTTGAAGTCAGGGGTTCGAGACTAGCCTGCTGACCAGGGCAAAACCCCGTCTCTACTACATACACAAAAGTTAGCCGGGTGCGGTGGCACGCACCTGTAGTCCCAGCTACTCACTCGGGAGGCCGAGGCGGAAGAATCGCTTTGACTCGGGAGTCGGAGGTTGAAGAGAGCCGCGATCACGCCACCGCACTCCAGGCTGGGCGACAGAGGAAGACTCCGTCTCAAATAAGAACAATAGCAAGAAGTATAATAATAATAACGACGTTAAATTAAATGTAGAAAAACAAGAAATCACACATAATTTGTAGCGTCATTGCTGCCTCAAAAGGCGAGAAGCATAGGTTTGTGTCACCATGGGTTTTCTTTGTTCCTGAAAAATTGCTCATTCATTCATTCATTCATTCATTCATTCATTCATTCGTTCGTTCGTTCAATTCTATTTTATTCTGTTCCATTCTATTCTATTCTATTCTAGCGTGTGTGTGTGTGTGTGTGTGTGTGTGTGTGTGTGTGTGTGTGTGGCTTTTTTCTGTTTTCTAAATATGGGGTTTCTTTTTTCTAAAGATGGCCAGGCTGGTCTTGAACTCCTGACCTCAGGTGATCCACCCACCTCGGCCTTTCAAAGTGCTAGGATGACAGGCGTGAGCCACCGCGCCCGGCCTTATTCTAATATTTTGGAGAAGCAGTCTTTCTCTGTCACCCAGGCTCAGTGCAACCTCCGCCCCCTGTGGGTTCAAGCAATTCTCCTACCTCAGCCTCCCGAGTGAGTGAGCAGCTGGGACTACACTACAGGCACGTGCCACCACGGCCCCCTAACTTTTCTGTATTTCCAGTAGAGGCAAGGGTTTCACTATGTTGACCATGCTGGTCTCGACCTCCTGACCTCTGATCCACCCGCCACAACCTCCCAGGCAGGCTTGAGCCACCACCACGCCTGGCCTATTTATTCTTTTATCCTTAACTTTCCAGAAGGCTAGTTGCTTAAGCTTTCTAATTATTTTATTAATATTACTAATACCCTGATAACACTCCTAAAATAGCAATAGTTACATAATTGTATAGAACTGTCCTTGGATGATAAAGCACTTTTATTTCACATCAAGACAGCAATTACTTTAGATCATAATATGTCCACGCTAGACACCTGAAATTATACCTAGCACTATCTTTCTATGACTAAAAATTCAGAAATGCATACTGAACAGAAGATCCTTATCAAAATGATTTACGAGTCTTACAATTATCCTTTAATTCTTGCCGGGTATTGTTACTGCTATTTTGTGCATTAAAAACTGGAAAACAAAACAAATGACAAAAATGACATGAACTCCAGGTAGGGCTAGCTAGGTTCCTCAGGTCCATTTTCTTCAGTACTTTCAATAACATATGAAGTGTTATGAAGCTTGCCCCATGGATTTTTCAACTGCATACTATAACCTGAAGGGTTAGGGAAAAGTCCGAGAAAGGGTCCTTTGAAGTAAAAATTAATTTAAAGGGACAAAACCCACACAGTAATAGAAACAGAATATTAATTTTGTTCTCTATGGCAAAAATAGCCAACACGGTCAAGAATACTTTATGAGTCAGGTTGCAAAAGTGACCATTTTAGAAAACTCTATTAAGAGAAATTGACAGAGGGGGAGGTGGGGAGGGATAGCCTGGGGAGAAATGCCAAATGTGGGTGAAGGGGAGAAGAAAAGCAAAGCACACTGCCATGTGTGTACCTACGCAACTGTCTTGCATGCTCTGCTCATGTACCCCAAAACCTAAAATCCAATAAAAAATTAAAAAAAAAAAAAAATGGACAGAATAAAATCTGATTTCTCACACTCTAAAAACTGATGAAAACTAAACTGGCTTCACCAAAAACAGTCAATCTCTATGGTAACACTGTAACTCTCAGGTTGAGTAGCTCAAAATCAATCCAATCTCCAGCAAGACAAAGTTTAGCCTTTCTGTTCATTTAGGAGGATATTCTTTTTATCTGATCAAAGAACAATGAGACCCGGGGGTCAGAATGGCGATTCCCTAGGCAACAAGGGAGGGAGGAACGCGAAGATGGGGGCGGGGGCGGGGGCAGCGGACAAGTCACAGTTGCCCCGGGCTGTGCGCAGGCGGCCTGAGTGTTCTTCCTCCATGAGGCCTCGGTTTTCAGAGTGCCTTCTTTCTTCCTCCGTGAGGCCTCGGTTTTCAGAGTAACGGTGGCCGCTAGGGGATGCCCGAAGTCTGCCTGCCAACAGAGAGTGTCAACCAGGAATGAACTGGGATCGCCAGGAACGGGAGCGGGAGAGGGGAAGAATGGAGCCCTCCCCCCACCACAGCACAGTGGGGCCGCCGTGCCCTCCCAGGCAGTTGCCACAAGCAATCGACCAGCGCCTTAGGGAGACACAGCCTAAGTCCCCACCCATCGGATTATGTGAAACTTCCTTCCAGAGAGAAGAGACCGACTGGAAATTCTCTCCATCAAGGTCGAAACCTAAAAGGATCACTGGCACACCCACCAGGCCCAAGACAATTTTGAAAAGAGTTGTTTCAAAATGGAAGAGCAGTTTCTGTGTTTGGGGTACATCCGTATATTTCCGTATAACAAAATTAGTTGTTTTAAACATGACGCTTTAAAAGAAAAAAAAAAAAAAATTTTTTTTTTTTTAACTCCTTACCTGTACAGTCCTGCGATAGGCAGACCACGGGACTCGTCAGCTCAGAGTCCGTGAGGCCAGAAGCTGACATCCTGCATGTCTACTCAGAATGAATGAACGAATGAACGAGTTTATTTATTTACTTTGAGACACAGTCTCGCTCTGTCCCCTAGGGCGGAGGGCAGGCAATGGCACGATCTAGGCTCACTGCAACCTCTCCGTCCCGGGTTCAAGTGATTCTTTCTGCCTCAGCCTCCCGAGTGGCTGGGAGTACAGGCATGTGCCACCACGCCCGGATGACTTTTGCATTTTTAGTAGAGACGGAGTTTCACCATGTTAGCAAGAATGGCCTCGATCTCCTGACCTCGTGATCCGCCCACCTCCCAAAGTGTTGGGGTTGATTACACGCGTGAGCCAGCCACCGCACCCGCCCGGGCCTGTAGTCCCAGCTACTCGGGAGGCTGAGGCAAGAGAATTGCCTGAACCCAGGAGGCGGAGGTTGCGGTGAGCCGAGATCGCGCCATTGCACTCCAGCCTGGGTAACAAGAGCGAAACTCTGTCTCAAAATAAATAAATAAACAAAGTTAAAAAAAATTAAATGCTGTATTCTGTTAGCTTTGCTTTGTACCCTGAGAAGGACATAATATAGCTGTTGTCTGTCTGTCTGTTTGTGACAGGGTCTCGCTCTGTCTGTCGCCCAGGGTGAAGTGCCTCCAAGTAGCTGAGACTACAGGCACGGACCCCGGGGTTTGGCCATGTAGCCCCAGGTTGGTGGTGGAGCTCCCGTGCTCAAGAGATCTTACTGCCTCTGCCTCCCAAAGTGTTGGGGTTACCGGCATGAGCCACCGCACCCGGCCTGACTCAATACCAGGAAGGGCCAGGATCTGCCAAGGCCTGTGTTCCAAAGTGGGGACAGTGGATCCCATGGTAGAGGGAGCCATCGGTCCACACTGAGCTCCGGCCAGCCCCAGGCCCCACCATGCAGACCAAATCAGAAGGAACAGGGTCCCTCGTCCTACACACCGCATCCCTTCACTGAACTTGGGAGCGGATCCATTTCCCAAACATGAGGTGGCTCTCAGTTTGAAACGGGTCACAAGGGGCCTGGCTTTCCCGAGTCGGCAGGATAACGAAGTCCTTCCGTGACATAGAACGAGGTGTGGCTCGAATCTAGATTCTCCAGTTAAAACCAAGGAAGATGGCCAGGAGCGGTGGCTCGTGCCTGTCATCCCAGCACTTTGAGAGGCCAGGCCGAGGTGGAAGTATCAGGAGGTCAGGAGTTTGAGACCAGCCTGGCCAAGACAGTGAAACCCCTGCCTCTACTGAAAACACAAAAATGTTAGCTGGGCGTGGTGGCGCGTGCCTGTAATCCTAGCTACTCAGGAGGCTGAGTCAGGAGACTCGCTGGAAACCAGGGAGGCAGAGGGTGCAGTGAGCTGAGATCGTGCCACTGCGCTCCAGCCAGGGGGACAGAGCAAGACTCGGTCTCAGAAAACACACACACACACACACACACCACCACCACCACCACCACCACCACCACCAAAGAAAACCAACGTGTCACACTCGATCGAGACAGACAGAGACAGAGAGAGATGAGAGAGACAGAGAGAGAGAGAGAGAGAGAGAGAGAGAGAGAGAGATGTTATATCCGAGTGACATAAAGAATGCACCGCACTCTGAAACTGAATTATGAGTCCTTTATGTTAGCCAGCGACGGAGAGGTGGCTAATGCCCAAAATTCTCTCTCAGGCCCAAAGAAAGAAAGAGTTAGGGGGTTCTTTATACACTAGTTTGAAAAAGGAGGGGGGAAACCTAGCTGAAGCAAATTTTTCACAAAAGCAGAGTAAGCAAAAAGTTAAAAGATAAAGTAGTACAGGCTGGGCATGGCAGATCACGCCTATAATCCCAGCACTTAGGGAGGCCGAGACGAGTGGATCACAAGGTGAAGAGATCGAGACCATCCTGGTCTAAACAGCGAAACCCCATCTCAACTCAAAAAAAGAAAAAAGAAAAAAAAAATTAGCTGGGCATGGTGTCACGTGCCTGTAGTCCCAGCTACTCGGGAGGCTGAGTCAGGAGACTCACTTGAAACCAGGGAGGCAGAGGGTGCAGTGAGCTGAGATTGTGCCACTGCACTCCAGCCAGGGAGACAGAGCAAGACTCGGTCTCAGCAAACACACACACACCACCACCACCACCACCACCACCACCAAAGAAAACCAATGAAGGTGTTTAACTCAACGTGTCGCACTCGATCGAGAGAGACAGAGTCAGAGAGAGATGAGAGAGACACAGAGAGTAACAGAGAGAGAGAGACAGAGAGAGAGAGAGAGAGAGAGACAGAGAGAGAGAGAGAGAGAGAGAGAGAGAGAGAGAGAGAGAGAGAGAGATGTTATATCCGAGTGAGATAAAGAATGCACCGCAATCTGAAACTGAATTATGAGTCCTTTATGTTAGCCAGCGACGGAGAGGTGGCTAATGCCCAAAATTCTCTCAGGCCCAAAGAAAAAAAGAGTTAGGAGGTTCTTTATACCTTAGTTTGAAACAGGAGGGGGGAAACCTAGCTGAAGCAAATTTTTCACAAAAGCAGAGTAAGCAAAAAGTTAAAAGATAAAGTAGCACAGGCTGGGCATGGCATCTCACGCCTATAATCCGAGCACTTAGGGAGGCCGAGATGGGTGGATCACAAGGTGAAGAGATCGAGACCATCCTGGTCTAAACAGCGAAACCACGTCTCAACTCAAAAAGAAAAAAAAAAAGAAAAAGAAAATTAGCTGGGCATGGTGGCACGTGCCTGTAGTCCCAGCTACTCGGGAGGCTGAAGCAGGAGAATTGCTTAAACCCAGGAGGCGGAGGTTGCAGTGAGCCGAGATCGTGCCATTGCCCTCCAGTCTGGGTAGCAGCAGCGACACTCTGTCTCAAATGAGAGAAAAAAGCAAAAAAAAAAAAAAAAAAAAAAAGAGAGAGAGGAGGAATGGGGGGGAGAGAGAGAGAGAGAGAGAGAGAGAGAGAGAGAGAGAGAGAGAGACAGAGAGCAGAGAGAGGAGGAGGAAAGGGGTACTCAATGGAGAGAGAATTACACATATCTTATAATGCTTTTGATACCATAATCGGTGGCCCGGGTGCACTTTTAAAACAGAAACAACAGCAGCAGCGGCAGCAAAAGCCAGCCAGCCAGAAAGACCGTCACAGAGACAGTATTGTTACTAAAGACAGGTTTTCACTAACACGGGGGTGGGGGGGGGGAGACAGAGAGAGAGAGAAAGAGAGAGGAGGGTGGATAACGAGGTCAAAAGATGGAGATCATCCTGGCCAGGCCAACATAGTGGGACCCCGCCTTCACTAACAATACAAACGTATTAGCTGAACAGGAATGTTGTCAGCAGGCTCAGGCTTCATAGCCAAAAAGCTGAAACCACCATCTGGGATGTTTTCCCGAGAGCCAGTGGTTTCACGAGGGGCCGTGTGTAGTTGTGGAAATGGAGAGGAATGTTTGGAGCTCCATATTTGAGACAGAACGGACAGGGCTCGGTCACGGGTCATTTAAGACATGGGGAGATACAGACTGAGAAAACCCTCCCAGCATCCTAGCTGAACAGAGAGGTGCACGATTTATCGAGACACTAAGTCTGGGTCACAACCGAGTCAACGGAGAAAGCAAACCCAGATTTTAGGGTTGGATTTATCTCTCTCTCTCTCTCTCTCTCTCTCTCTCTCTCTCTCTCTCCCCCCCCGCCCCTTCAGAGGGAGTCTCACTCTGTCCACCAGGCTAGAGTCCAGTGGTGCGATCTCGGCTCACTCACTGCAACCTCCGACTCCTGGGTTCAATTAAATCTCCTGCCTCAGCCTCCCGAGAACCTGGGATTGCAGGCACGCACCACCACGCCCGGCTAATTTTTGTCCTTTTTTTCCTTCTAAAGACGGGGTTTCACCATGTTGCTCAGGCCGGTCTTGAACTCACGACCCCAGGTGATCTGCCCGCCTTGGCCTCCAAAGTGCTTGGATTACAGGCGTGAGCTCCCGCGCCTGGCTAATTTTTGTCTTTCTGTAGAGACGGGGTTTCACCATGTTGGCCAGGATGGTCTCAAACTCCTGACCGCAGGTGATCCGCCCACCTCGGCCTCCCAAAGTGCTGCAGTGACAGGCAGGAGCCACCGTGCCAGGCCTGAATCTTTATCAATGTGTAACATCTTTGAGGTCTCCAAGTCCAGAAATAAACTCGCCACTTCTGCACAGGATTCTGTATGGAGATCAAATCTGAGATTCCTAAAGTAAAGAATTGAGGCCTTGGGAATGGATTGGATTAGATCTACCTGAGCTTATATTAAAATAAAAAAGAGGGAGAGGAAGAGGGAGGGGTGGAAGAAAGTGGGGGAGGGAGGGGGGAGAGAGAGAGAGAGAAGAGGAAGAAAAAGAAGAAGAAGAAGAAGAAGAAGAAGAAGAAGAAGAAGAAGAAGAAGAAGAAGAAGGAGAAGAAGAAGAAGAAGACCTCATGAATTTCTAGAAAATAAGACCTTATGACTTTTGCATCCGTTGGCGACTCTAGGTAGTTTGCTGAACCTGGTTCTGTGGCCTTGCCTCTGTTTACTTTTGCACTCCAGGCCACGATGCACAGTGCCAGACCTGGGAGGAGTTCAGCCACGCTGCCTACCGAGAGAGAAGCTTTACCTCGCTGACCCTGTGAAGGCACGTGTGGTTCTCAAATACAGGCATTCTGATGGAAACTTGTGTGTTAAACACACAAGTAAGAGATGATCGAGTTTGTCTGGTGTCTAAAAGAGAGGAAGCTCAAGATGGAAAGAAGACTGAGAAATTCCACAGTCAACTAACTAGTGGCACTGACCGTAGCCAGGGAATCCCTCAGTGTTACCATGGAAACTGAGTGAATGGTTTGAAATGAAGACTTTGTCATGTACTGAGGAAGTAAATATCTTTTGAAGTAGGGAAAGTGTTGGGACAGAAAATACTTTATGTAACTAAGTGGACTCTTCAGAAGCTCAGAGGTCATTTTCTGTAATTTTCTTTTGAACGTTTTCTTTAGAGAGCTAGGAATGCGAATGTTTTCAGTCAGAAAGCCTGTATTTACTTTTGGAAACTGCACAAGCGATGCATCTGTCTCCGGAACTTTGCAGATTACTTGATGTTAGGTAAAACGCACAATTGTTTCTTTCTGGCAGATTCGTAACAGTAACTTGAAAATGAGATATTAAGAAAAGCCAATGCTTCCTTAAATTTAGTTCATCTTTCTTTCAAAGAACATTCAATGTAACCGTTGTGTTGGATCGAGGTATTTCTTTTGGAGCATAAAATGTATGCTGTCGATGACCAACAGACATAAAAGATGGTAATCGGAACAAACTCCGCACCACAGTGCGCATTGTTACGAATGCCGTGCACCTGAGTATGTCTAGTAGTGTGGCCTCAATTATATCTAACAGGAATTGACTAACCAGTATGCTTTGCCTTCTCTCTCTCTCTCTCTCTCTCTCTCTCTCTCTCTCTCTCTCTCTCTCTCTCTCCAGAGAGATACAATAAAAATACCTTTTATTATAGGGGATTGGTAGTATCAGCTCGTTGAACAATGACTTTGAATCTAGTTTTCAGTTATCAGAAGCAGCAGTTATTTGAGTGCGTGAATGCAATGACGGTCACTACACATGTACCACAACCACCATTTTACAGACATTTTCACGACGTCTTTTTCATCTGCAGTTTCTCAGAAGGCCGATAGATGATCCCAACTGTCACATCATTGCATACTTCTGTCCGTCTTCTCTCTTTCTGTAACCAAAGTGTTAGGTGTGACTGTCACAACTGTCATGTTTTCCAGTAAACCGGAAGTATGATATTATTTGACACTTATATTCGTACCCTAATTTCACCACCTAAACGTCGTGTTCACATGTTGATTCCCCAGGAATGGAATGAAGGGAAGGTACTACGTTGAAATACATCCTGCAGGCCAAGCGCAGTGGCTCAAGCCGGTAATCCCAGGACTTTGGGAGGCTGAGGAGGGTGGATCATGAGGTCAAGAGATGGAGACCATCCTGGTCAACATGGCGAAACCCCGTCTCTACTAAAAATACAAAACATTAGCTGGGCATGGTGGCGCGTGCCTGTAATCCCAGCTACTCGGGAGGCTGAGGCGGGAGAATTGCCTGAACCCAGGAGGCGGAGGTTGCAGTGAGCCGAGATCATGCCATTGCACTCCAGCCTGGGGAAGAAGAAGAAAGAAGAAGAAGAAGAAGAAGAAGAAGAAGAAGAAGAAGGGAAGAGGAGGAGGAGGAGGAGGAGGAGGAGGAGGAGGAGGAGGAGGAGGAGGAAGAGGAGGAGAGGAGGAGGAGGAGGAGAAGAAGAAGAGGAGGAGGAGAGAAGAAGAAGAAGAGGAGGAGGAGGAGGGAGAAGAAGAAGAGGAAGAAGGAGGAGGAGAAGAAGAAGAAGAAGAAGATAATAATAATAATAAGAAGAAGAAGAACAGGAACAAGAAGAACAAAAACAAGAAAGAAAGAAAGAAAGACCTTATTGTTGTACCCGAGCGAGTGAAAGAATGCACCAGACTCTGAGATTGAATTATGAGTCCTTTATTATGCCAGCGACCGAGAGGTGGCTGATGCCCAAAATTCTCTCGGCCCCTAAGGAAATATTAGGCGGTCTTTTATACCCTAGTTTTAAAAGGGAGGGGGAACTTAGCTGAAGGAAATTTTTCACAAAAGGAGAGTAAGCAAAAAGTTCAAACTTAAGCTAGAACATGAGAAATAAAACAGTGCCAGGTGCGAGGGGTAAAGTTGTCACAAAAGACACACAACTTATATAGGTAACCGGGGCTCCTGGGCATCGGACAGCACCTGCCCGCATTCCCAAGCTCTGCTGGTACCACTGAACTCGGCCTCTTATCAACAAATGCGTTCCCAGCGTCAGCCCGCCCCAGCTACATACTCTGGTGACATAGTGAATGGTGGGAAAATCACTAAAATGTAGAAGGTAAGATGGAGTCTGCCCAGCTCAGGAAGCTAACTGACATAAAGCCTGAACAGCTTTTAGTCTGAGAAAGAGAGAGCTAGTTTTAACTGGCAAAAAGCAGGTTATCACATTATGAAGTACAGTTTACAGGAACCGGCTGTCACTAGACATCGAGAAATCCACAAAAGCGCTAGTCAACAGCAGGAGAAAAACAGCAGCTCACACACGTCCTGGGGAAAAGATACACCGTCCTAGAATTCCGTGCCAAGGCATCACCTCCGGTCATCTTAAGGGAGCAAAGTATCTCTTTTTAGACAGCGTTTCTATTTTGGGCACAAACTACTACGGCCCAGCGTGGCGCCACGATGCCCTTCCCATTTTGCATATATGCTGGCCCGGGGAAGGAGAAAAGAAGACATCAAGAGAAAAGGTGATTGAGAGACCCAGCCAAGATGAAGCTTTCCCAGGGAGGGAGGGAGGGATGGCTGAGGAGTGAAGGGGTGAAAAAGCCCCACCACTACTGTCCAGCCCGCCCACCCGCTTGCCCACGAGGACCAAAGGCTGTGCCATCGCCCCCAGCTGCCTCTGGGGAAGTGGGACCGTGCCCCACCCCCACCCCCACCCCCCATCTTCAAAAACAGTGGCCACTGAGTGAGGTGAGATCTGGCCATCACCCATGCAAATGTCAACCGGCAAAGGGTGGGGGGAGGGGAGAGAGGATGGAGGCCCACGCGCCTGGCTCCAGAACGTTTCCACGCAGGGTGGTGAGAGGCGCGGCGTTGGGGGGAACCCACCTCACAAACTCATCGAGTTGGAGTAAAGGGGCGGGTGGGGGGTGCTTAAAAAATAAACCAACTCCTCATAAAGCCCAGGTAGAAGAGTCTATGCGCATGAAAGACACCAACAAACAAAGGAACACAAAGTACCGATAAAGGAACAATAGGGCCCCCACCGGGGCGGAGGTTCCCCAGGCAACGAGGGAGAGAGGGAGGGGCCTCCAGATGGGCGGAAGAGAAACCGGTTGCCCCAGGCTCTGTGAAGTCCTCGGGCTGGCAGAGCTCCCTCCGCGCCACCTCGATTTTCCATTACAGTGGCCGCTAGGTGATGCCCAAAGACCACCGATGCTTGCAGGCGTCAGCACGAAAAAGAAGGGAACGCTGGATCGCTCTGGGTCGGGGTGGAGGTTGGGGGGCGGGGGCGGGGGCGGGGGCGGGGGCGGCTCAGGCACGCCGCGTCGCCGGCCTCTCCCCGATCCCTCTCGGGTCAGGTCGTTTCTGGGCCCAGGGAGTCCTCTCGGGTGATGCCCGCCTGCAACTAGTCGACCGGAGCCCCCAGGGGACACGGCCTAGGCACCCGCCCGTGGGTTCATCTGGAACTTCCATTCCCCTAGAGAGAAGGAAGAGGAGACCAGGGGCGGGGGCGTGTGGACGGAGGCTAGGGGTGGAGATGGGGCCTATCTAAGATGGAAGTCCAGTCCCTAGCGTTTCCGAGTGGACTCCAGACCCACCACCTCAGAGTGTCAATATCCGTTACAGGGAAGCGAAGGTCCGTGAAATCCACACTCACTCCCGGAGTGAGTGGCACGATCTCGGCTCACGGCAACCTCCGCCTCCTGGGTTCCAGCGATTCTCCTGCCTCAGGCTCCCGAGTAGCTTGGGATGACAGGCACGTACCACCCACCGTGCCGGGTGAATGTTGTATTCTTAGTAGAGACGGGGTTTCTCCACGTTGCCCCGGCGCCGGTCTCGAACTCTCGACCTCTCGCGATCCACCCACCGTCTCCTCACGAGAACATCACTGGGCCGTCCCAGCCCAGTAGCGATACAGTGGCCATGCCTTAGAAATCACTCCCACGCACACACCGCGATAGGTCCTATGTCTAGAAATGTATGCCGCGGTCATGAGCTTTCTTCCTTAGCGCCTCCACGATTGGCTTCGCTAGGTAAGATTTTCCCTAACCGTTTATTTTTGAGTTGAGGAGTTTGTCAGGGAAATAGGAGAAGGATAGACGCCACAAGTGACAGGGAGAAAAGTCTGAAACATGCTCCTTTCATCCAAGTGGGAGCCTGGCCTCGACCTCCCCAAATCCTACACACCGAGTGGGGAAACCCAGCAGGGCCCCTCTGTCCGTCTAGATTCCTCTCGGCCTCTGTAAGCACGCGCTCTTTCCTTTTCGTGGAAGAGGCAGGGCCCTCCCCCTCTCCCAGAACCGAAGGTCTCAGGACCTAGAGTCGGAGAAGATACACCCTGTGGAACCCAAGTCATCCCGGGGGCCTTCGTTCTGCAGGGGACCCAGAAACGAAACGTGTCTGGCCTATTCTCTGATTCATCTGTCTCTGACGAGTTGACGTTTCAGGCGAACCTTCAAAGGGCCAAAGGCAAAGAGCTCTTCCTCTGCCCCTACCCGACCTTTTCGTGAGCAGCGAAGGGTGACAGTCTCCTCAGGCAGGCCCAGGTCACCAGGTATCCCGATCCATTTCTCCCCTCCCTCCCAGTGGGATTCCACCCATCCGTCTTCGGGATGGGGCGACACAATGTCCAAGTTACTTTACCGAGTCACTAACGGAGAGAGGGGATCGAGGGAGTCAACCTATGTCAGAAATGACATAGGTTCAGAGCCTAAAAAAGGGCCGGCCGCAGTGAAAGGTGGCAGGGTGCGAGCTTGCCCCCCCCCCCCGGGACAGAGTCTCACCCCTGTCGCCCAGGCTGGAGTGCAACGGCGTGATCTCAGCCCAGGGCAACCTCTGCCCCCCAGGTTCAAGGGGTTCTCCTGCCTGCCTGCCTGCCTGCCTGCCTGCCTGCCTGCTTGCTTGCCTCAGCCTCCCGGGTTGCTGATATCACAGGCATCCCCCACCACACACCCGGCTAATCATTTGTACGTTTAGTAGAGACGGGGTTTCATCAGGTTGGCCACGCTGGTCTCGCTCGAACTCCTGACCTCAAGTGATCCTCCCTCCTGGGCCTCCCAAAGTGCTATAGGATGACGGGCGTGAGCCACCGCTCCCCGCCCGCGCGCTTGCTCTTCAAGGGTGAAGTGCTGGCGGCTCACGCCCGTCATCCCAGCACTTTGGGAGGCCCAAGAGGGCGGATCACTTGAGGTCAGGAGTTCGAGGCCAGCCTGACCAACATGGCGAAACCCCATCCCTCCTGAAAATAGGAAAAGTAGCCGGGGGGCGTGGTGGTGCGCGCCCGTCATTCCAGCTACCGAAGGACGAAGCAGAAAAGGAGACTCTTCCAGCCAGCCCCACCGCGTCCCCCCACCCCCAGCCACAGCCACAGCCAGCCTTCTTGTGGGGCGGCGCCTGCCGAATGGAGTGGAGCCCGAGGCCATGGGAGCCATCACCTCCGACTCCAGAAGGGAAACAGGGCTGTCTGCCTTTGAATGGGGCTCTAGAAGGCGGCTCGGCTGCCGCTTCCGAAGCGATGCGCCTCCCTTCGCCTGGCACAGAGCGAGGCTCCGTCTCAAAAAGAAGAAGGAGAAAAAAGAAGAAAATATTAGCACGTCAGTTGTGGTCGCGAATCAGTCCCCGGAGGCCAGGCACAGTGTGGCTCGAGCCCATCCATCATCCCAAAACTTTGAGACGCCAGGTCGGGAGGATTGCAACGAAGTGATGAGACCCTGCCTGTTCGTTGCAATTGATCTGTTTGTTTGTTTGTTTGTTTGTTTGTTTGTTTGTTTTGAGACGGAGCTTCGCTCTTGTTACCCACCAGGCTGGAGGGCAATGGCAGGATCTCGGCTCACCGCAACCTCCGCCTCCTGGGTTCAGGCAATTCTCCCGCGTCAACCTCCCGAGTAGCCAGGGCTACAGGCACGCAGCACCATGCCCAGCTAATTTCTGTATTTTTAGTAGAGACGGGGTTTCACCCGGTTGACCAGGATGGTCTCGATCTCTCGACCTCGTGATCCACCCACCTCGGCCTCCCAAAGTGCTGGAATTCTAGGCGTGAGCCACAGCGCCCGGCCCAGAAAACATTGAAAAACTGATCTGAGGGGCCGGGCCCGGTGGCTCACGCCTGTCATCACAGCACTTTGGGAAGCCGAGGCGGGCGGATCACCCGAGGTCGGGAGTTGCAGACCAACCTGGTGAAACCCCGTCTCAGAAAAATGAATGAATGATCTGATCACAGTGGCATGTGCCTGTGGTCCCAGGTACTCTGGAGGCTGAGGCGGAGGAATCTCTTGAACCAAGGAGTGTCTAGACTGCAGTGAGTGAGCTCTGATGGCACCACTGCACTCCAGCCAGGGCGACCGAGTGAGACACTGTCTCTAGATCAATAAAACAATTGGAAGGAGCTCTCTCTGTCTTACTTTCAATGGGTGTCTCTTTAGGCCAGGTGAAAAACAAGAAAGAGAGAGAGAGAGAGAGAGAGAGAAGAGAGAGAGAGAGAGAGAGAGAGGAGAGAGGAGAAAGAGAGGAGAGAGAGAGAGGAGAGAGGAGAGAGGAGAAAGAGAGGAGAGAGAGAGAGAGAGAGAGAGAAAGAGAGGGAGGGGGAGAGAGAGAGAGAGAGAGAGAGGAAAGAGGAGAAAGAGAGGAGAGAGGAGAGAGAGAGAGAGAGAAAGAGGGGGAGAGAGAGAGAGAGGGGGGGGGAGAGAGAGAGAGAGAGAGGAGAGAGAGAGAGAGAGAGAGAGAGAGAGAGTGTTGGGAGGCGTGTCTGCTTGATGACTAAAACTACACAAACCCAAACAAGGGGAACACAATGCGTAGGTGTGTAGGATTTGGTAAATAAATCCCGTTTTCTTTTCTTCTCCGGAGAACACCTGTAATCCCAACAACTCGGGAGGCCGAGGCAGGCAGATCACCCGAGGTCGGGAGTTTGAGAGCAGCCTGACCAACATGGTGCAACCCTGTCTCTCAATAACTAATCTGGGCACAATGGCACGTGTACTCTGGAGGCTGAGGTGGAAGAATGTCGAGCCAAGGAGTGTCCAGACTGCAGTGAGTGAGCTAGGATGACACCACTGCGCTGCAGAATTTAAGCCTCTCTCTGTCTCTCTGTTTCTCTCCCTTCCTCCCTCCCTCCCTCCCTCCCTCCCTCCCTCCCTCGTCTCTTTTCTCCACCGCCCCCCCCCCCGTCTCTCTCTCTCTCTCTCTCTCTCTCTCTCTCTCTCTCTCTCTCTCTCTCTCTCCTTTCTTTGTCACAGGATTGCCCAGCTAGGATTAACAGGTAGCTGCCGCCATGCCCAGCGAAACTTCCTTCCTTACTATTATTATTTTAAGAGAGAGTGTCTCACTCTGTTACCCAGGCTGGATTGCCATGGCGTGGATCTCGGCTCACCGCCACGTCGGACTCCCTGGTTCAAGTGACTGGCCTGCCCCAGCCTACCGAGTTACTGATCTAACAAGCGTACGCCACCACACCTGGCACATTTTTATGTTTTTTCGTAGAGACGGGGTTTCGCCATGTTGGCCAGCCGGGTCTTGCACTCCTGGCCTCAAGTGATCCACCTGGCTCAGCCCCCGCTACGTGTCGGAATTACAGGCATGGGCCGCCTCATCCGGCTCGGCCAATCTTTTTAATATATCATAGAGACGGTGTTTCCTCAGCCATGGGGTTGTGAGATTGGTTCACTCAATATGTATAGTGCTAAAGGGGTAAATTAGTGTGATTTGTGACACGGATGTGAAAAGAGTGTGTGTGTGTGTGTGTGTGTGTGTGTGCACGCGCGCACACACACATGCTGTGCTGGCTGGGGGGGGAGAGAGAGAGAGAGAGAGAGCACGAGAGCGCGTGAGAGACCATCCTGACAGAGAGAGAGAGAGAGAGAGAGAGAGAGAGCGCGCGAGTGAGAGACCATCCTGACCAAGAGGACCTAGAAATGGTGTCTGATTTGCGTCTCTGTCTAGTCGCCCATCTGTCTGTAGGTGACTGATAATTCCACAAATGAGGGCGAGCATCATCTATTGAGCTCTTTCTTTCTCCCTCTCATGTGTGTCATGTCTGCCGTGGAACGAGGGAAAAAAAGAGGCTCTGATGGGAAGTCGTCCTGACGTCTGAGGAAGCTAAAGACAGGCTGCTGACTGAACGAAGGGCATCGTATGTGACACTCTGACGCCCGAGCCGCCTAGAAATGCATCTTAGTTTTCATGCCAGTGCTGTCAGTTTATCCTGTAAGTCAGCAAGACTGACTTACCCCCACACCCAGGAAGAACAGCACACACCCGGGTGGTCCAGTGTGGTCCCAACCGGCCCACCCAGGCCATCTGGTGAAACGGGTCGCTGGCGAATTTGAAAGCAGCCGCAATGCGGTTCCCCTGGGGAGGAGGCTCCCGGAGGGCCTTTTGGGCCTCCAGAGAGGATTTAGCACCGAAAACCGCAAATCTAACCCACCCACTGAATCTTGCTGCTCCCTCCCTCCCTCCCTCCCTCCCTCCCTCCTTCCCTCCCTCCTTCCCTCCGACTGGGTCCAAGGTACAACCTGGGAGGCAGCCAAAGAAATTTCCACTGTGTGCCTTTTGTCTTTCTCTTTATTTTTAAAATAATTTTCATGTTTCAAGAGATGCTCGTTTGAAGAGGAAATTTTCACAGAGTATGAAAATTCGTCCTAAAGAACAGAGTTTCCCAACAAAGCAGAGAGAGAGAGAGAGAGAGAGAGAGAGAGAGAGAGAGAGAGAGAGAGAGATTCCGTCCAAAAACAAAACAAAACAAAAAAAAAACAGGTGCACATGGCCAATGTCAGCACTTTCTGCACTATATAAATCAACTATCAGAGAGCGATCAGGCACGCCACCCTCGATGTGGCTTGTGGCACTGGAAAGAAAAGGTAGGATCGTGAGATGTGTGTGAAAATTGTCTTAGTTTGCAACGCCTGTATTATAGACTGTGTGTCCAGACCGGAAACAAGGACTGGAAAGAAACGCACAAGACAAATACGACCAGGCCCGTTCCACGTTCACGCCTGTCATCGCAGCGGTCTCAAAGGCCGACGTGGGAGAACGGCTGGAGCGCAAAGGTTTGTGATCATCTCGATCTGTCATTCGACACCACCTCCACCTGCATAAATGATCATCAGCAGCATCATCGTCATCGAAGTTTCAAAAGAAATATGTGTGTCCAGAGTGCGGACCACAAAGCGAGACCACATGCCTACTAAGAAGGTGATAGGCAAGACACACGGGAAAGACAAACAGACAGACAGACGGACAGACGGACACGGACGGACGGACGGACACGGACGAACGGACAATAGGTAGGTAGGCAGGCAGGCAGGCAGGCAGGCAGGCAGGCCAGTAGAGATTGAGTCAGGTGCAGTGACTCAGGCCCATAACAGCACCGTGAGAGGCCAAGGCAGGCTGAATTCTGGAGAGCAGGCGTTCTGGACCAGGTGGGCGTCACGGTGGAACCTCAAACCCCATCTCACATACATACATTAAAAACAATGCAATAGTTAACCCCTGTGGTGGCGTGGTCCCAGGTAGTGGGGACGGGAGGGACCTGAGGAGGGATGACGGCTTGGTCCAAACTGCGTGTGTGTGTGTGTGTGTGTGTGTGTGTGTGTGTGTGTGAGAGAGAGAGAGAGAGAGAGAGAGAGAGAGAGAGAGAAAGAAAGAAATGCGAGCCAGCATCCAAAGAAAGGAAGAAAGAAAGAAATGTGAGTGTTCCCCGAAATAAATAAATAAATACGAAAGTGCCTGCCTCTAAATAAATCCATTGATAGATAAATAAACAAGTAGCCGGGCACGGTGTCTCAGGCCTGTCATCCCCCAGTGCTTTGGGAGGCTGAGGCGTGTGGATCGCCTGAGGTCAGCACATCGAGACCAGCCTGGCCAACGTGGTGAAACCCCCCCCCGTCTCTATTTAAAAAGAAATAGCAGTAAAAATAATAAAATGAATGAATGAATGAATGAATAAATGCGAGCCAGCCTCTACATAATCAGGCAGATAAAGTCAAGCAAGGCTGTCCCCAAATGAATGAATGAATGAATGAATGAATGTAGAGAAATACTTGAGACCCGACCTCAAACTAAATAGATGAACGAACGTAAACGTAAGAATGACATGGACACGGAAGGGTGAAGGAACCATAAGAAACAACAAAGACGGTGTGAACGGAGGTGGTCATTAAGTACCAAAGTGAATGAAATGAAATATTCGCACACACATAGATGTAGAAGAATTATTCCTTTCATTTCCTACGTCCTATCTGGTTATTTGCATATATCATACCGCATGTTATTTACAGTCTGTGAATGTATTGTATATAAACAAACACCAGCGTGCAGAAAATAAGATCGAAGACAGAAAAGGGCGACAGAGAGAGACCCCCGCCTGCCTCTAAAGAAATCCATCCATAGGTACATAAAAGAAGGAAACCAAGAAAGGATCAGTGTAACACACAGAGGTGAAAAGAAACGGTAAGAAGAAACAAGCAAACGAGGACGGGAAGAAAGTTAAAAGGTAACCAAGGTCACG